>NC_136490.1:146850517-146963017 GCF_053919585.1 Euprymna scolopes
ACCTCATTAGCTACATTTTGAAAAAAGAATTTCGAAAATTGGTTCAGTAGAAAAAAAGTTACAACAAAATATGTAGGTTCACAAACAGGAGAGTAAGTACATAAGTGACTAACGCTTTTTTATTTTTATTTTGCATAACTTTTTTTGTATATAAATATTTTTTACTGCGATTTTGCCAATATGGCATGCTAGCGTAACGGTTAGAGCACCGGGGGTTGGTGGAAAGATTTTAGGTTCAATCCCATGTATCGTTTTTTTTTTATAATTAAAAAACCGAACTTTTTTTTAATAACTAATTTTTTTAAACTCTCCTTATGATTTTATAGCAAAAAATGGTGAATTTATCGATTAAAAATATTAGTGAATTCTATGATATACATATTCTTTGAATGAACTCAAAGTTTTCGTTATCACATTTGATGAAAAATGTAGTCCCATTTTGGCAATGCGTCTGACCAATGATGCTTTTGAACCCGCGACCAGCACTGCGATGTCATCAGCATCAGCCTGGGCATAAATATTCCTATTTTTAAACTCCTTTAAAAGAGGATTCAGCATACAGTTCCATAGTAAAGGTGATAAAATCCCACTTGGGGGTTTCATTTAACTACTTCCCTTTTAACAGTTGCCCTCAGTAGTTCTACTTGAACTGTTCTGTGCCTCACCATATACTCAATCCATCGGATGAGTACTGGTGGCACATTGAGTTCTCGTAGCGACTATAACATACTACTGAAGGGTATGTTGTCGAAAACTCCAACGATATCTAAAAAGACACCGAGTGCCATCTTCTTTTTTGTTAGTTTACGCTCTATACAGATCACGAATTCATGAACCGCAGTCTCGGTAGAGACCCTGGCTCGGAACTATTGTGATTGAATGATAAATATTGCATAAATGTGTGTTTGAGAGCTAATTTTTTTTGACAATCATTAATAAATATTATAAATTTATATATTAATACAATAGCAATGCCTGGAAAAATCATGGATTATATGGAAAAATGCGCGCATGAAAAGTAATATTCTTAAGATTTTATTAAACCTTGAAAAGTAAAGGACAAGAAATTCAACCTGGAAAAGTAAAGAACAAGATATTCTAGTAAAGTAAAAAATAAGAATTTTTTTAGACTTAAAATATTGCAGCTAAAAATAAAATTTGAATATTGATAAATATTTTATTTATTATTTGCATATGTTGTTGTTTATTGTTGAGTTAGAAAAAATTAAATGATCCTAATTATGATATAATAAAATTCTTAATTTTTATGTAAATTATAAAATTATTAATTCCATCTGCTAACTAATGAATTAATTTTATTCAAACAATTTTCACTACATAAATATATGCAAATAATAGGGGGGAAATAAGTTCAATCCAGCGACTGACACCCTTTCTAACTCAATAATAAACAACAACATATGCAAATAATAAATAAAATATTTATCAATATTCAAATTTTATTTTTAGCTGCAATATTTTAAGTCTAAAAAAATTCTTATTTTTTACTTTACTAGAATATCTTGTTCTTTACTTTTCCAGGTTGAATTTCTTGTCCTTTACTTTTCAAGGTTTAATAAAATCTTAAGAATATTACTTTTCATGCGCGCATTTTTCCATATAATGTATATTGGATGGTCACGCACCCAGACATTTCAAAATGTTACTGCTATTTTCAAAATTTAAATTGCTAATTTTTTGCCTGTTTAGTTCTTATGAATAGTGCCTTCAGTATTTTTAATCTTTAAACGTTTAAATCTATATGGATGATTTTTGTGCTTTCAACAAAGACCTTTCTAAACTGGGAATGTGGGCAGCCATGTTGTTTTAGGTGTTGGCAAACCGAGCTTGTATTGAAAAATTACAAAATAAATCTCATTAAGCAAAAACACTCCGTGCTGTTTAACGATACTTCTCTGAATATATATATATATATATATATATATATATATATAGAGAGAGAGAGAGAGAGATAGAGAGAGAGAGAGAAAGAGAGAGAAAGAGAGAGAGAAAGAGAGAAGGAAAGGGAGAGCGAGAGACTAAAAGTGTAGGAGAAACAAATAAATAAAATGGACTGATATGTAATCAGCCAATTGTTATTTTGTAAGGGAATACATAAGTATACTGATTATGTGTTCAGAAATACTGTAGATATAATATCGCCTTAATAGTCGAGGTAATGGATCGTACTCAAAAGTGTTATTTATATTGAATTCTTTAAATCAACAGTGCAAGGTGTCACGATATATATATATATATATATATATATATATATATATATATATATATATATATATCGTGACACCTTGCACTGATGATTCCCGAAAGGATGAAGCACTAGTGTCTGTATGTATTTAATTATTCTAGTAAATAATAATAATTATATATATATATATATATATATATATATATATATATATATATATATATATATATAAAGTAGGACTCCTTCAGTCTTGGACAGACTATGGATACCCAGGAAGAGTTGCTTACACGTGAAATTTTTGTGGCAGGAGGTGCGCAATCTCAACCCCATCTCTCCTGAGACGACATTGTTAAATACCAGTGGCAAGTATAGTACAGGACGACTGGAAATAAATGCCGAGATAAGCGGAGAGCACATACCACATACAGCGCCTAGTATTCCCAAATGGTCACCCATCTGATACTAACCAGGCTCAACGTTGCTTAACTTCGGTGATCTTACGAGAACCGGTGTGTCAACGCGATTATGCCGTGTGTGTATGTATATATATATATATATATATATATATATATATATATATATATATATATATATATATATATATATATATATATATATATATATATATATATATATATATATATATATATATATATATATATATATATATATATATATATATATATATATATATATATATATATATATATATATATATATATATATATATATATATATATATATATATATATATATATATATATATATATATATATATATATATATATATATATATATAAATAATTATATAATTGACAGTGTTCTTACATATGTTTTGTACAGAAATTAATTCGATAAGTATCAAAAATCGAAAAAAATCCGACACTAAAAATAGTGATATTTCTTATAGATAAAAAGAATAATTTTTACAGGAGAATATTATACGGTACATTGACAAAGGAGATAATAAAAGCTTAGCAAATCATTTATTCTAAAAATTAAGAAAAACAGAATTATTGACATCTGGAGTATGTGGTAGAGCATTCGATTACAGATAAAATTACCCTTTGTGCGCTTCCCTTATTTTTATTTATTTATTTTTTTGTCAGTCTCCACATTCACTAGGCGATGTTTCTGACAAAGGGGGAAGAATTGCTATTTTCTGAGTCAGAATTAATCTATCTAGTTCTTATTGTTGTTTTGTTTTCTACTTTGAAGTAGTACGTTAAGCTACTTGCATTAAGTAGCTTAATGTATTGTCTGGAGCGAGTTCTATAAAAAAATAATTTATTTCATTCCAGTCATCATTTTCAAACCTCCCATAATCTTCATTATTCAACTGTCAATCTATCCATCTTATTATCTTCAATGAGCTTTTGACCTTGATAAGTGATGATTCACTAATGAATAAATAAGATCTCTGATTCTGAAGAAACAGTCTTCTTTGAACCTATTTGTTCAAATCTACTTTGCAGTCTGTACAGTTTTATTTAATTTTGTCAGAAATGTACTTCACACACTTTTGTGTTATTGTATTTTAGCAGATTCTAACACGCGAAGTGCGTTTTCATTTCCTGTAAATGGCATTCTTCAACTTGATCAAATATTTTTTTTTTAAACTATAAACATTAAACGTTCTAGGTATTTTTATCTAAATTTTTTTCAAATTTGAAATCATTTGAGCATGAATTGGAGATGCTATTAAACTAAGGAATGGTGCCAATCTTTTGAGAACACCCGCAAATTCTGTAACTTTTCTTTTTGATTAAAAAAAAAAAAGATTCCATGCGCACCGATCTAATAAAACATTTGAGTTTTTTTTTTTTTCTTTTAAAAAGCAAAAACAGCAGAAATCAAGTTTTACAAGCGAGATTTGTGACGATATTTCTTCTCAAATGTCAAACAGCATTCCAAAATTATTCCAATGTGGTCGTGTTTTTTTTTCTTTTTTCCCATGAATAGTCTCTCCCCTCCACTTCTCCCTCTATCTTTCTCTCTTTTTATCTGTCTATTTGTCTATCCATCTACCTATATACCTTTCTATCTATCTATCTATCTATCTCCCAATTCTCTCTATCTTTATATCTCTCTTCTCTCTCTTTCTCTCTCTCTCTTTCTCTCTCTCTCTCTCTATATATATATATATACATATATATATATATATATATATTTATATATATATATGTATATATATATATATATATATATATGTATGTATGTATGTATGTATGTATGTATATAATAGCAAAGATACTTTGCTGTACGGGTACCCGCTTTGCGGAAACCCTTACAGTAGGTGGATATTGTAAGAGTAATAATTCCTTAGGGTGTTTAAAAAAATTTTAACTGCCTCCTATAGTAACTGAAATCTATGAACTTAAAAACAAATACGTCATATCAAAGCCTACTCTTATATTGTTACACATAAAAAATTAAAACAATGACAAAGAATCACAATGGTTAACATTCGTTTAATTGGTTAAAGAGATGAGGGTGGAGGTGAGTGATCGGACTCAAATTCAGAAAGAGGTTGGCCGGCACCATGGTGGCGGTCCCCGAGATGATGACGAACCCCAAATTAAAAACGAGTCGCACTAAATATGACCTTAACCTTTGACCATGATGTTGAAAAATGGTGTGCACTATCCGTAGGTTGGAGACCATCATCATGATGGTTATGATCGGTCCAGTGGTGTGGGCTATAGGAGAGTATGTATACATAAGCTGTGACCTTGACATTTGACCTTAACTTTGAAAAATGGCAAACACTATCCCAGATTTGGTTAGGATCGCTCAAGTGCTTTGGACCATTAAAGCATTGCACACACACACACACACACACACACACACACACACACACACGAACACTACTATTTTATATATATATATATATATATATATATATATATATATATATATATATATATATATACAGATATCCTTCTTTCTTTCTTCTTCTTCTCTCTCTTTCTTCTTTCTCTCTTCTTCTTCTTTCTCTCTTTTTCTGTTTTCTCTCTTTCTCTCTCTCTCTCTCTCTCTCTCTCTGTCTCCTCCTCTCTATACAAAAACATCATATTTACCAATCATTATTTTTTTCCGAAAATAAATCTAAAAATATAAAACAAAACCTGTCTCTTTTTGTTGATGTGTATTTGATGTCTGTCTGTCTGTCTATCTATCTATCTATCTATCTATCTATCTATCTGTTTGTCTACCTATCTGTATTCACCTCTCTATCTATCCCTCCCTCTCTATTTCTCTCTCTACTTCTATATTTCTCTCTTTCTCCTTTCTCTCTATTTCCCTTTCCTTCTTTCTATTTCTCTCTTTCTTCCTTTTTTTTTCTCTCTTTCTCCCCCTTTCTACACAAAAAGATATTCACCAATCCTTATTTTTTCCGAAAACAATCTCAAAAACATAATGCCTACAAGAAAGAAAAGGTAAATTTCAATTTCCGTTAACTTTCACAGATAATATTTTTGAAATTTTATTTTTTTCTTACAAAGATAAATAAAAGATAAATAAAAGATAAATAAAAGAATATTATCTACAGAATGTTTTTTCCAAAAAGTGTTTTTGTTATGAATTATGGAAACCTTTTCTATCTTCTGTGCGCCATTGACATATGTTGATGGATGACACCACAGGTACTACCTGATTCCTACTGTGACACATTGGCATTGGTTATGACAGTTGAACAAATGTAACCTTTGTTTAGTAAGTAGGTTGCATTTACAATAAGTCACTCACCATGGCCTGCGCACTCCGTATGTTTACCAAGTTTCTTGCATGCAGCAATACAGCTTAGTTGGTAGAGTTGTCATCTCGTACGCAGCTGAGAGAGAAAATATAACGAAATATTAGCGTCCTATGTACGAAATATGTATGTACGACTTGAAAAGAAACTGGAATCTTAGGAAGATCTCCATTATTCCAGTAATTATAAGAACAACCGGACTTATGAAAGATAATTTAAAAAAAAATAAAACCTGGCAAATATACCCGGTGAACCAAGTGCAATAAGAGATACAAACAATTGTACTTAAAGAGGGGTCATTAAAAAGCTGTAATGAGGAACTAAATTAAAATCTAATGATTGCAATATTAGGTTATTGCGGTTTGCGGTTGCTGCGCACTTTAAATGATTGTGAAAAAAACATTATGTATGTATGTATGCATGTCTGCATGTATGTATGCAAGTATGTATGTTAGATCATGTCATATGCTACTGGTACCATGTAACCCAGTACTACCTGCATGATGGTCGGGTCACCGGCGACTAGACTGGTACTCCCACCAGACTTGTTTTGTGAGGAGGGTGGCTAGTCTCCCTGAAGGATTAAAAACCTTTCAAAGGGCGAATGAACCCTTTTTTGGGGTCAACGGCCAACTATCACCGTGTGTATTTGTGTGTATGTATGTGTGTGTTGGGGTGGAGAGGACTCCTGTAAGCCGTGGTGAAGGCAACCTTTCTAGGAGAAGCAAATCTCTGATTTAAAAAAAAACAGAAAGCGGAAGACCAGTACCCGCATTAAGCTGTCTGCAGTTTAACTTGTTGCTGGCTATCTTGCTCTTGCTTGCTCAACATTTTGAACCGAGAAAGAGACTTAGCTGTCGTACAAAGCTAAGACTCTGTAACATGATCTGTGTATAGATACTCCCTAAGGCATTTGTCTATAAAAATGGTCTTGTGGCGATGGAAAAGTTGTGACGCGTGAAGGCTGAAATGCTGAAAGCATGTAATAATTGATCGCAATGACCATCTTCAGTGCCATGCCTGCTTGAGCGTGTGAATTAATCGGTAGGACTAAAAAAAAAAGTAATTTTTAGCTCATGGACTTTAAGTGTCTGAGGGAGTAGCACTCGTCTGGCAAGACGTTGCAATCATCATGTATGCATATATGTATGAATGCATTTTTATACATATATTATGTACACATGTCTATGTGTATGCATGTCTGTATGCATGTATAGATGCGTGTATGTATGTATGGTGGAGTGGAGAGGGCTCCCGTAAGCCGTGGTGAAGGCAACCTTTCTAGAAGAAGCAAATCTCTGATTTAAAAAACCATAAAGCGGAAGACCAGTACCCGCATTAAGCTGGTCTGCAGTTTAATTTGTTGCTGGCTATCTTGTTCTTGCTTGTTGCTGGATCTGAACATTTTGAACCGAGAGAGAGACTTAGCTGTCGTACAAAGCTAAGACTCTGTAACATCATATTTATATAGATACTCCCTCAGGCATTTGGGCTCATGGATTTTAAATGTCTGAGGGAGTGGCACTCGTCTGACAAGACGTTGCAATCATCATGTATGTATGTATTATGTTGTTGTTTGTTTTTGTTTTACGGCATATCAACCATTTTCAGGTTATTTAATGCCGAATCGAAAGATTCGGAAAAATAAATTTTTAATAGAATATATTTGTTGTTTTCAAGTCGGTTTCTATTTAACCCATAGTTGGGACCCTAACAGGTACTACCACTCCGGGTAAGAGTGGACCTGGGAGCAATGGCAATTAAAGTATCGCTCCACACTCCCCAAAGCCCGGAAACTTGGGCCTCACCACTGGATATAGTTTAAGGTCATATCCAGGACCATGTATTATGTACGAACGTATGTATGCATGCACGTATGAATGTATGTATGCATGTACGCATCAATGTATGCATGCATGTATACATTTATGCATATATGTATGTATAGTACGGCATAATCACGTTTACACACCGGTTCGCGTCAGATCACCGAAGTTAAGCAACGTTGAGCCTGTTTATTATTAAATGGGTGTATGTTGGGGGACGTCGACACCTCCCTGCAAGAGTTACAAAAACCTAACGTCGTCATCTCCCCTAACGGGGATATATATGCGACTGAGGTCCGCTTGTAAATTCCATACATAAAACTCCCTCCTTTGGAGGAAGCCAGTTAAACCCGAATAAGGTTAGTGCCGACGTATGTATGTACGTATGTATGAAAGTAGGTAAATAGGTAGTTATTTACTTCCTTACTATATCGAGAATATGTAACACAAGGGTCAGAAAGGGTGATTGATTTTTCTGGTGTGCGCCTTTGGAGATTAGCAATGAACTAACCTCTGTTTAAAGAGTAATGCTAAAAGTTGAGAGGATGAATCTCTTAAAACTGCACCAGAAACATACTGCAGTCAACAGGGAAGAGCTCATTTAAAAAGTCATTAAGATTCTGTTGATTTTGACGCCGACAGAAAAATCCCCTGATGTATGTATGAACGCAGGCCAGATTGCATAAAACACCATGCTGGTACTAAGACACACAGTACTAACCTGCCTCATTGGTAACTAAACCGATTCGTTGTTGAGTCGGATGGGTTGACTCATTAGAATAAAAATAATATCCGATCAAAAAATGGATAATTTCACATGTATGCTAAGTTGCTATCTCTAATCGGAATCAAGCCCCGAATATAAAATGGACGGAGTAGAAAAAATACTTGGTTTAGTCCTCTTGCGAGTGATTAACCCAGAAAAAAATGGGCCCGTCTTCCTTTATAAAACGTGCATATAAACGGAAAACTCTGATGTTTGTTTTTTTAATAATAATACAGATATCTCTTATCTGTTTTTCCCTTAGATGAATTGATGTTTATATTGCTAGTCATGGTGGCGTTGTGAAAAGTTCAATTGAGTCTACTTTAGTGCAAATGGTGTCATCCATGGTCATACGCGTTGAACGAGTCGATGACCATCGTATATATATATATATATATATATATATATATATATATATATATGATTAGTTTTTTTGGAAAAAGAATTCCAGCAGAGTGCTCAATTAAAAGGAAAATCCAAATTTTAAGAGCGTACTTATATTTTGTGTACAGAAAGTTGTTAGTTGAGACAGGTCATTGGTACCGTCGGTTTCAAGCCCGATAATAAGGCCCGTTTAAGGTATCCTTATCGAGCTCTCTTCAGCCAATATTCGTCTATCTTATAACCGGAAGTGTGAAGTATATATACCTCGCGAATCCACGTTCAAATCTCGTTTTGTTTAATCCCCCCCCTTAGAAACACGGTGAAAGTTAGTTACTCGACAGCTCCATCAATAAAGTCGATAATATCCAAAGAACCAAAAAAGATAGATAACGCAGGCTGCTCTTGCAGGACCAAAAATAGCTGTCCATTGGAGGGTAATTGTAAAGCTGAATCCCTTGTCTATGAGGCCACAGTAACGGAACAATCCACAAATATACCGGAAATATATATAGGTATGACAAAAGGCCAATTTAAACAAAGATATTATGCACATATGAGCTCCTTTAGAGCTAAAACAAGGATGAATACAGCATTAGCTACCCGCGTGTGGGAGCTTAAAGAAAAAAATACACCCTTTTCCATAAAATGGAGAAAAATAGAGCATAGACCAGCATACGTCCCGGAATTAAGTCAATGCTCACTCTGTAACGCAGAGAAATACTACATCCTCCGGTCCATTCATGACCCAAAAATAAAATGTTTAAATGTGAGGAGTAAAGCTTTGAAAAGTTGCATACATAGAAGGAAGGGTCTCCTAATAAATTGGATCAATGAAAAGAACAACACTTAGATGTTGTTTATATATATATATATATATAAGGAAAAAAAATTGTAAATACATAAATAATTAGTCGGTAAACTTGGATTTTAATCGCAATTATATTATAGATTTTTAATTAATGTCATATATATATATATATATATATATATATATATATATATATATATATATATATATATATATATAAAAAAAATTATATTTTATAAATGTAATTTATAATCTATTTCGAATTTAAAACTATAGAAAAATATAATAATGTTAATAAACTAGGGAAATCACTTAGGATAGATAAATACTCACTTCCCCAAACCTTGAAAGATTTGGGTTTTTAAAAAATAATTTTTAAACGTATTTCGAAATTTTTAAACGTGATTCGATATAATTAAAAAAATATATTTTTTAAAACTTTAAACGTATTTTTGGAAATTTTTAAATGTTCGATATAATTAAACGAATTTTTAAGTTTTTAACCGATACCAATACAGATTTTAAAGTTTTTATACATAAGGAAAGAGATTTTAAAATTAAATGGGGTTCAAATTAAAATCGATTCATATAAAAAAAACATTTTTTCGAAATTAGATCTTAAATTTAAATAATTCAAAGTTGAAAATTAGGTATTACATTACCCGATATATATATATATATATATATATATATATATATATATATATATATATATATATATATATAGATATATAGATATATATAGATATAGATAGATAAAAAAAAAAAGGGGGGGGGGGATTAAACAAAACGAGATTTGAACGTGGATTCGCGAGGTATATATACTTCACACTTCCGGTTATAAGATAGACGAATATTGGCTGAAGAGAGCTCGATAAGGATACCTTAAACGGGCCTTATTATCGGGCTTGAAACCGACGGTACCAATGACCTGTCTCAACTAACAACTTTCTGTACACAATATATATATATATATATATATATATATATATATATATATATATATATATGAAAATATGATTTTTTTTTTTCTAAAAAGTTTCGTATAAATTAAGTGGGTGTGTAAACATATGTAATATATTATATTCATTGATGTTATTTGGGTTGCTATGGATATATTAATTATAAATAATACATTTATTAATTACTAAATAAAACATTTCTAGTAGTTTATACCGAAACTAATGCAATTTGTTAATACAAATATTTAGTGACTTTATTTCTAAGTCCAAAATGGCGTAATGTAAGCAAATAATAAGGTACTTGCAGCTTCTCTTCCAATTTTCGGATTTTTTAATCACGCCTAAACGCATTTTATTTCCTTTTGGTGGATTGATAGTTGCTATTTCTTCTGATGAGTTAAGGGCAAAATAGATTCATTAATTGATATAATAATTCAGTGATTGATTTTGTGCTACGAAACAGATAAACAGATACTGTCAAAAAATTTAAATGCCAACTGAATTAAAGAATTAAACTGTGAGATGGTCGACATCATAAAATTTGGAATATAGACTATTTTCATTCATTCATGTGTGTATATATATATATATATATATATATATATATATATATATATATATATATATATATATATAAGATTTTGTTATTGGCATTTTGTTAGTAATAAAACAACTTGGAAACGCAGTTGTTTTTATTTTGTTTCTGCTACCTTAGCGGGGGTTTTAAGCACTATAAGCTCTTATTGTTATATATATATATATATATATATATATATATATATATATATATATATATATGAAGAGATTGCCCATGTTTTTTATGGGACGTATTTATTTTTTATGAAATATTTTTTACGTGTATAAAAATATATCTATGGACACACGTATATATATATATATATATATATATATATATATATATATATATATATATATATATATAAAGGAACAAACCGTATTATGTGTTCATCAACGTTTCGTCTTTATTTCGAGAATTCCTCTGGATGAAATAAAGACGAAACGTTGATGAACATATAATACGGTTTGTTCCTTTTTATTTCTCTATTTTGTCGGAATACTATTTTCATATTTCTATTTTCATATATATATATATATATATATATATATATATATATATATATATATATATATGAGGCTGCTGCATGGGAGGGAGGATCTATCTACCGTGCCAGAAAATTATTACTAACACCAGAGAGTATGCTATACATTTATAAAATCAAAATTTGACCACGCGTGGCGTATTGTTTCCATATGTGGGTTGATGCAACTTCCAATAGTCTTTCACTGTTGGATAGGGTTCTAAAAAGAGTCTTGAATCTTACAAATCTCACACTATTATCCAAGGTTTAACCTCTGTCTCATCGTTGCACTGTTGCATTCCTGTGTCTGTTTTACAAGTACTTTAATGCTCTGATTCACTTTTCTCCCCTTGATGTACATATTTCCGACCAATCCGAGAAGCAGAAAAATCCCACTCATTCACTGGTGAGGTTCCTAAATTCTGAAAAGCCTTTTACTCTAATAGCTAATTCCATTTGATTGCTAGACTTTGAAATTTCTCCGTTTCCTGATTCTCTGACTGTACTCATATACAAAAGTTTAAATGTAATGTGAACAGACACCTCGCTGCACAACTCCTTCCAGTTCCCTTTTAGACCTGATCCCAAATAGTAGTCCCTTCACGTTCTAAGAGGCAATGTGCATTGTTTGGGGTTAAACCGAGTAAAAAAAAAAAAAACCCAAACATGTCAAGTTGTTTAACAGCGATAATGGTACATGATGTTCAGTATAGGTTTGACAATTTTGGAAAAGAAAAATTCGTCATATCTTGATTTATAATTTTTTATGGAAATCGCCAGACAAGGCATGGAGCCACTTGGCATAAGAAGTTTAAAAAGTACCCCTTTCAGGTCAGAAACTAGACAATGATAAGTATTAGATGGATAGTCGTGGCCCAGAAAGCAGTAATTATTCCTCCTTTTCCAGAAACCTCGTCCATGAAATGTATTGACTAAAATGACGACTAAGGGAAGCGAGAGAAACGAGGTTGCTGAGGGTAAACCTAAGGCCCACTTTCAACTTTTCGTTGATGTATTCTCAAAATTCAAAGTGCTTCTCTTAATGAATATTTTATCGAATACCACTCACCCAAAACATCTGTCCTGAACCTCCATGCAGCATGGGGTGTGTGTTTTTCATGTTGTCTTTCTGTAAGATATTCGGAACCAACACATTGTAGCCTCAGTCACAAAGCAGACAAAGAATAGAAAAGAACTTCAACACGCTGTTTTTGTTGTACAATCACATTTATTTCCTCATTCTCGCGTTATCACCATGACGTCCTTATCGTGATCGTCTTCTCGAACGTTATCCATACCTCTAACGTGATCCTCTTCTCAAACGTACTCTCTCCTTTTTATAGTCTTCTTTTTCCTTACTGTGACGTCATTTCGCTTACGGCTCGGTATTTGCATATAGCCGACTGCGCTATGCTTCACTAGCTTGATCCAGGTGATCACGTGATCCGCGGTGGTGCATGTGATACAGTTGTTGTTTTTCTCAATTGCACTAAACATAATAGTTCATAAGGTTGCGAGTAAGCGAGCCAAAAGATAAGATTTTTAGACTGGGGGAAGTAGTAGAAATTCTCAGACAGCCATTTTGAATTTTCTCCGTAGGTGTGCTACAAAATTGAGTTCAGCTACCACACACATAGCTTTCTCCATAATGTTATCTGCCTATTGTTTGACAACAGTAGGCAGCAATTTAAAATAGACATCTGAATTGAGCAAGTCGCTTGTGATTGGGGCATGACGTGGTCTTCTCTCTGGAAACACACTCAAATTTAATAATTTACAGTTTAACGACACAGCCTGACGACTCGGGTGTTCCAAGTTCGAATCCAATTCGTTCAATAAAAATCACTCTCACTTAGGATACTGGCAACTTGGTCTTTTAGCTAGGAACAAAGTGTAGTATCTTTTCTGATGCTACACTTCACCTTTTCTGTCGTCGGTCAATGGAAGAGAAGATTGTTATTCAGTACTTTATCAATAGTCGCTCCTCCGACACACACCTCTCTCAGCACTATTGGCATTTCTTTGCTTGGATCTTGTCGAACCTTTTTACAACTTGTGGGTTGATCTCATTGTATAGATACAGTCAAACTGTCTGTTCTAACACTTCCTATTTTATTACCTTTCAGTCACTTCCCTTTATCAAAAAAAAAAAAGAAAAATGCACATTACAACTAAAATGTATAGAGCTACTTTAATTTGGAGCTAACTTTGTATAGAGCATTCTAAGTAGGGAGTAGGGCAACAAGTTTACATTACATTTAAAATTGCATGTTGGTAGAGTCTGGGGAACAGCGGGTGAGAAAGTAATTTCAAATTCAAGCAGTCTGAGTAAATAAGTTACTAGATTACAAAGTTTTTCGGCAATTCTACTGTGAAGGGATGGCATATACCAATTAGAGGTTACAAGTTTAATTAGTTCATCGAAACATATTCCGTGGAAGTAATTGTAAAATCAGTAATGCAAAATTGTGATGATGGGACAGGAACGGGAGCTTGGCAGACCGCGTAACTTATTTAATTAGAAACTTCTTTTTGTATCCTGTATAAAATCAAGATACTAACGGCTGATACAGCAGTCTAAATGTGACAATACTCATCTCAGTATACCCACTCTTTACCGTACACTAGTTTTTATGATATTAACAATATCTGCAATAGAAATCCATACTGTTTATCAAGCTTTCGAGGTGGCCCACTACAGTGAGATTGATTAAACAATTTTAGCGAAGAGTAAGAGGAGAGTAAGAGGAGACTTTTTAGATAATAATTTTGCGGATCACTTCTTTCGACAGTTCTTGAACACTGGTATCACAGAAGCAAAATTTTCCAACTATAAGGGAAGAAATATTCGGAAAAGCACTTGTTATAGAGTTTGAATAGCACAGAAGGCAGCTCAGAAGAGCATGTTAATATTACTATGGCAGAAATAATATTTGGTCCACATGTTTTCAATGTGTCACGGTTTTTAATGATATCTATGACACTAGAAGGCGTGATGATCAAGTCCTTCAGTGTGATTTTCGTCCGTAGTGAGAAATTAGGGAGAGGGTGGTTTCTATAATTCTAAGAGAACCACCAGACAAGTAGTTTAACTTTATATGTTCCCGTGCAAGTAACACCGTAATGATTTGATAGTGAGACAATTTTTGATTGCCCATTACTTATCACATATTTTCCAGAAATCACAGATTCCTAATTTCTGTGACTCGAATCATTTTGTGGTCATGTCAGAATATGTACTCTTTTCTGGGGTTTCTTTAGAGTAATCGAAAACACAGCTGCAAGCATTTGTAGACTGTTGGGGGGCAGACTGATCAGGATAACCTTAACAGTCTAAATTCTGAGGTCATAATTACAGTCACAGAATGAGATTCACCTTTTTTCTCCAGCTTTCATATTCATTTACTTTTTCAACCGATGAAGAATTGACGAAGAATCGAAAACGTTTGTGACATTTATAAAATTTACAGGTTTTATAAAGATTCACAGAAAAACATAAGGGAAATTGAATACATATATATATATATATATATATATATGTGTGTGTGTGTGTGTGTGTGTGTGTGTGTGTGTGTGTGTGTGTGTGTGTGCGTGTGTGTGTGACAGAGAGAGAGAGAGAGAGGGGGCGGAAAGAGAAAGAGGGAGAGTGATAACTAAAAATAGATACAGAGAGATACAGTTTACTCTGAATCAGTGAAAATACAGATATCTCTTAAAACCGTGCCTATTAATTTGTTTCCTGATGATGACAAAGTTAGGCACAAGGCACAAGGCCACTTTTAATGTGTGACAAATACCATTCATCAAATAGGATGGAACGGGAAAGATACAGAATACTACATGTCTAGTCCTTTCGAAATTAACTGACGAATGAATGTGGCTCGATATTTGCTTTACTTAAGATGAATGGAACTGTGACACAAGGTTAGAAGGTAGGAGTGATAAGCTAGAACGCAAGAAGTGGTGCACTCTGATCCCTTAACAATTTCCTGGGCAGTTTCATTAGTATTCTCCGGTAAGAGCAACTCAGGTAGTAAGCTACAAACTAACTTCTTTGCAAAGCGAGAAGGCAAGGAGGATATAATGCTTAGGAGAATCATCCACGAAGATTGAACAGATACTGAGTCTTGATTGTAGCCCGTAAACTGGATAAATAACTGGAATACAGAATATAATCACGAGAAAGGGAAGTGTAATCTTACGCATGCGTACTTGTGACACTAGAAGAGGTGGATTCATTTGTTTATTTGTTTGTTATTCCATTATTCTCTAATTCAATTGTTTATTTTCAGATTCTCTGCGTAGTTCTCTACTCCACTCCTTCAATGCTTCTTCTTACCGACACCTTCAATCTGCCATGCTTTGTTATTTTTTAAGATTTGTCATCTGTATATTTGTTTCAAGATTTGTTTTTTTAGTATTTTTTAAATCCTTTTGGGATTTTTTTTTTTTTTTTTTTTAGAATTCTACAAGATCCACCGCCCTCTCATGATATTTTCCTTTAGTTTTTATTGTTATTTTTTCATCCTTGTTTTCTCATTTGCTTTTCTTTTTCGTATTATTCCGTGAAAAGAAAACTCGCGCCCTTGACGCAAAGGGAAAGGCGTAAAGAAGAGCTTGTTATCATCTAGCGAAGAAGTGATTTGAAAATACTATTCACCACACGAAAGAAATCATATCCAAAGAAGCGTAAAGAAACACGCTAGAGAAAGCAACGGGAATTCGTTCACATAGCTTATTTTATATTGAACTAGCAGGCCTCCCAGCATTGCCCGGTCGTAAAATACGTATAAATATATTTTAATACAGAAAATGAGACATGTTAATATGTCCTCTCAATTAAACACTACCTAAGTTCCACCATTACGAATTATCGCAGTGGTGTCTCAGATTCTACCTACACTCATTAACCCTTATACTCTAGTGGCCTTTCGGCCTCGATAAGCGGTGACCCCTAAATTTTTTTTTCTTTTGTTCACCTCAAACAAGTCATATTACCACTGAAACATAAAGGACTACTGTGATTAGAGAACAGAATTATAAGGCGCATTTTATGTGTTGTATTGCGCAACAAAATGTTTGTTCACATTATCTTTAAATTTCTGCATGTTCGTTAAGTCGGTACACATGGAGAAGAGAAGGAATTCCAAAGTAGTTCGAGAAAATATGCTATTGGAGTAGACGGTTTTCTTACATCTGGAGACTTCTACAGTGAATGGGTAGGCTATTATTACCAGTCGGATTTGTCGAGGATATTTAAGTTGAGGCGGCAGAAGTACAGTAAGTTTGTTGGAGCACATTTTGTAAAAGTACTTGTACAACAAGCACAAGGATGCAACCTTTGGATTGAGGCTTGTGTTAAGTAAACAGCGCGGATACTATTAGGTTAGAGACTCTATTTTGAAAAGACAAATAGTTCATGCATGGGTAAACGATGTTTTTTGTAGAGATTTAGGATACTGGCATGTGTGAGAAATTTACTAGCCTGATAGAATAAGTCTACCTTCTTTGCAGCAGGGTTGGCAGTATCTTCTATATATTTTATTTATTAAAAAAAAAAGAAACGCCATGAATCTGTGGTTCCCTTGAGATAGCTACTTATTTTTTTACAAGGGAGCCACTACTTATTAAGACTCGACGGCCATTCAAGGACAACGGTTGATGAGTGTAAGGTGGTCAGTGGGGCAACAGCGTAGTGATTGCTAGTGATGGAAATTGGACAGAATTTAATTATTTAAGAGAACGGTTCAAGAACTTGTTTTGGCCTTTGGTCAAGATCAAAGTGTAGTATCTGTTCTTCAGATGCTGCACTTAAGATAATTTGTACCAGTCAATGGAGGGGAAACTCTCTATACTGGGACAATTATTATTTTTGGTAACCAGAGTGCCCCCTTTTTGCCTACTTTTAGGGGAGCTGGTTTTTACCTCACATTAAAAACGGCCTTGTGCCTAATTTGCTCAGTGGGGGAGCAAATAAATACCATCTGTTCTTCAGATGCTGCACTTCATTTTCTTGTTCTCTTTCGTTAGAGGAGAAATCCTTCACGACTGAGACAATTTTTATTTTTGTACCTTTTCTCCACGTTAAAAAACGACCCTGGTGTCTAACTCTGTCCCGTGGGGAGGCATAGTAAATAGGTACATTAGTATTGAATACGACCATGTTCCGGGGAAAAAACATGTGGAATTCGCGTTTTGATTAAGGCACATATAGAGAGTGAGGGAAATTGTTGATATTGGTTGTAGCTAGACGAGTTCTTGTTGTGAATGTACGTGGATACAAAATTTAGTATTAGTAACATGTGTCGTTGTAGCAAAAATGGCAACCATGTTGATTTATATTTCCTGCTGATAGAAAAGACAGTTGTATTATTGCGGCTTTGTTGATTTTTATGTTTTAGATTCAGTTTATCAACAATTCGTAAGAATGAAAGAATTGTATTTGGTATCGTTACAAATCTAAAAGTTTTACAACTTACAAGGTGAATTCGGTCTCTATATCGAGGTTTGTCATCGATACGTTACTTCCTACAAAATCATTACTTTATTCCGAATAGCCAGTTTTTTTTTGGGGGGGGGGTCGTGTCATCATGTTCTGCAGATAAATAACATTTAATTCGATTACTTTCTTTTATAAAATACTTTATCCGTCTTGGGATATTTTTCAGAACGCTAACATCTTTTCTATCAGCAAGAAATATAAATTAACATGATTGCCAATTTTGCTACAGTACTTAACAGCTTTACTTAGAGATTAAAGTTTCAAACAACAAGGGAAATATTTATATTGAGATGCTGTATAAAATACTAATAGCATATACATTGTTGTACTTACTATCAAGTACAATATATCTAAGATATAAAACGCATATGAATAAAAGGGTGTATATTAACACACTCCTATATATAGCATTAAAAATCAGACATAAACAGCAACTAACTGAAACCTTTGCAAACATTAAAAAAAACATCGAGTTGTAATCTATATAATATTCGATTTGTTACTTTTTTAGTTAGTCCGTACATTACGCTTTAAAAACATACAATTTTTGAATGCCAAACTGCTTTGAAATAAATGCTAAATTTGGCTTTAAAATTGCTTATCTGGTAACCAGAAATATCAGTTTTATCAAAACATATTTGTTGATTAAATATATTTCTCATTTTGTGGAATTTTAACGGGTCCTATTAGCAAATAATATTGTGAGCGTGTAGAATAAATAATATACAGCCGTTACTTATCAACGCTTTATGAATATTGCAATATAAAATAATTACATCCACGATTTAATAAATTATAAGGATATCGGCATAAAATCTATGCTTTAATTAATCTAAAGGGAACAATACTATTACAGTTGCTTTCCAAATAATTGCTTTATTTATTTGTATTATATTTTGTAGATACAGTTTATCAATAATCCATAGAACAAATTACATATTAAAATTGTCAAAAAAATAAGTAAAAACAATATTGATCATCACTATATCGTATGAAACGATGATTCTATTGTTAGGATTAGTTTCGCCGATATTTTCTAGTCAGAATTCTTTCTGGAAAGACACCGGGACTACGGAAGGAAACACGTTAAGTTTTTTTTTATTTTTACAAGGTAGTCCCCACTTATCAAGGCCCGGAAGCCACTTGAGGATAAGGGTTATTGTGTGCACAGTAATCAATGGGATAGTATCGCAATAATCGTTAGTATTGGAGATTTGATAAAGTGTCTTACTTAAGGGAGCGATTCATCAGGAATTTGTTTTTGTTTGACTTAAAGACATCCAAGTTGTAGTCAGGTGGGAAACAGGCAAACGGAAGAGAGTTCCACAGGCGTGAACTTCAAAGAAAGAAGCTTTGTTCTACGTTTTGGTTTTGGCACAGATAAAGAGTGGGGAAAATTTTTGACAGTGATTTCAGTTAGGCGGGTGTTTATCGTGAAAGATTGGCGAAGGGAGATAAAAGATTGGAGCTCAGACGAGCACTTGCCGTGGAAGTAACGATAAAACAAAGAAGGTTGCCAACATCTTAAGAGAAACTGATTTTCGTGGAACGAACTGGATTCGAATTTGGGTCGTCAGTCCGCGTCGTTAAACACTAGAACACCGTCACGTTCCGTGAAAAATCCTAAGACATGAATAATAAACTTCCCAAGTAACATGAACTGGAACAAATACAATGATATTACAAGGTTGCTATAAGGAAGGTGGGTTCTCTATGCCGTGCTAGAAAATTACTCACGCCTGAGAAACCTTAAACTATATCCGATGGTGAGGCCCCAATTTGTGGACTTTGGGGAATGTGGAGCCACCCCTTAATTGCCATTGCTCCCTGGTCCACTCTGATCCGGTGTGGTAGTACCTGTTATTGTGGTTTAAATAGAAATTGACTTGAAAAAAATATATATTTTATTAAACTTTTTCTTTCAAATCACTGGATTCGGCATTAAATAACCTGAAAAGGGTTGATATGCCGTAAAACAAAAACAACCAACCAACCACACCCGAGAATTCCCTGTATCTCTACACAGCTACCATTCGCTCATGCATCGTGTATTATTGCCACATTTGGGTCGGCGCATTCACCATTAGTTTTTCCCTTGAGACAGGTTTTAAAAAGAGTCTCCAATCTAATAGGTCCCACGCTATCAACTGCTTTTAAAGCTTTTCCTAACCCATTCTTCATCCAGGTGTGTCTATTTGTCTCTGCCTTGGCGTCACATCGCGCAGCCGGCTTGGTTGTTTGCATATATCAGCTGTCATAGGCTTCCGTTGCTAATATCGCTAACAGCTCTGTTACACTTCTGCTTTAATAGCGTATTCCCTCGGACTGCTAGGCATTGGAATTTCCTCCCTGTTACCTGCTTCCCTTACTGTTCTAATATTCAGAAATTTAAATGAAATTTGAACAGACCTTCGCTCATCTCCTCAGTTAGTTCTCTATAGACATAGTCCCAAATAGTAGCACCTTAGGTCCAAGTAGTGATATGTTTTTTTGGAGGTGGAGTGAACAAAAGTAAAAAAAGATCTGCTGAATTAATTATAAATGATATTATAAGTTTGCAGTTACCGAATTATACTTGCCAATGGAGACGGCAACAGCATGTATGGATACTGAGATACCGACCTTAAAACTAAGTCTGATTTAAATATTATTTAAATATGATTCTGACTATCTAAGTAAATGAACATCAATATGTTACGATATTAGATCGGTTATTTTACACTGTGTTATTCGATTTTTTATTCTTCTAAATACTGATTACTTTGTTTCTTTTTGAGTATCTTTCACAATATCCGTCTGTGTTTTGTTTTGATAGATTTTAATGATTTCTAGACAATAGAATTGATTTGAAACAACGTAAACACGCCTGGCGAAATCACTTTAATACATTGAGCGACAAGTAGTTTAGATTGTTTTAAGGAAAGCAGAGACGTTATTATAAACAAAATGTCTTCTTAGTCTTTTTCAATGGTTTCTTTTAATCTTCTCCATTATTGTTGATCGATTATTTCTGTTCTTTTCTAATCTTTGTTTATTTTTAGATGCTGTGTGATATTACAGACAGTGTTACGATGTGAAAAATAAAAAGGAGAAAAATTATAATAAAATATAATAAAGTTGATCAGCAGAACAAAAGTATAGACAGAGAGGTTTGTAAGATGGGGAGAGGAAGCGGTTCCGTAAGGCACAGATAGGCTCTCTGAAATAGGATAGTTAAATAAGGTATGGTGGGCAAAAGACTGGATGTATAGGTCAATATATTTAGAGTTAGTTTACGGACAATTTTAAAGTGTGTGAGTTATGCAACAGTTTTACGACAGTTTACGCTTTGCGAACAGTTTTCAGTTTACGACAGTTATCAACAATTTACGGACATTATTGAATTCGTGACTGTTTACGGAAAGTCTAGAGTTGCACAGTGGCATGGAATAGATCGAGATCTTGACAGATGAATAAGAGTGGTTCAGTGGGAGAAGACGTGGCTGGTTACCTTTAATGCATCTAAAACCAAACTCCTATCTTTACATCATCAACGCTCTGATCCCCATCTGGCATCAATTGAAATGGATGGCTCTCGTCTAGGAGAAGCCCCATGTTTTGACAAGCTTTTGTGCTTGACCTTCGTTCCTGATCTGAAATGGAACACGTACATCAAGTCTGTTGCCAAGGTCGCTGGAAAGATGGTGGGATCCTTCTACCGCTCCAGAAGATATCTCACTATTGGTGCAATTCTCTATCTATATAAAAGCCAAGTACGTCCAAGGATGGAATACTGCTGTAATATCTGGACAGGAGCTGCTAAAAACAGCCTATCCTGCCTGGACAGAGTACAAAATAGACTTCGTGGCTTAGTAGGGGATGTCCTTTTCTCTTCCCTGCAACCTCTCTCCCACGGAAGAGACGTTGCAAGCCTATCTTTGTTTAATCGTTATTTCCATGGCAGGTGCTCGTCTGAACTTCAATCCCTGGTCCCCCCTCGTCAATCTTTTACAAAAAATACCCGTCTAGCTGAATCCACTGTCAAAAACTTTCCCCACTCTTTATCTATGCCTAAATCAAAACGTAGATTCCATGAACAAAGCTTCTTTCTTAGAACTGCACGCCTGTGGAACTCTGTTCCGTCTGCCTGCTTCCCTCCTGACTACAACTTGGATGTCTTCAAGTCCAACGTAAACAAATTCCTGATAAACCGCCCCCTTAAGTAGACACTCTAAAATATCCACACTAACGTACTGTACTTACAATAACCCTTATCCATGAGTGGCTTCCGGGCCTTGATAAGTGGTAACCACCTTGTAAAAAAAAAAGTTAACGTTATCGTGTAGATGGTCGTTTCAACTTAGAGGGTCGATGATGTCACATACACGCATACGCAGTGCAATTGATATTTGCTGAAAACGTTTTCCTTTGTTTCTCTTGTGTTGTTTACTTTTTATACTTGTGAATCCGTGTTCGTCTCCTCGACAGACGGTCATATGAGAGACGACGATATGGACAAAATGAAAACCAGCAGTAGAAGAAAAAAAATGAAAGAAAAAACATTGTTGGGATTATTGTCGAGTGGTAGCACAGCCGCTCCCAGTTTTATTTTATCACGTCAAGTGTTTTCTTTCCAGACGCATGGATCTATTTTTTGCTCCCTTGCTTATTCGTTGTTTTTTTTTTTTTTAATTTTTTTAGCTTTTTTATTACATTTTCACCCCAAACAAACCACATTGCCACTTTCTTGTTGGGGGCTACTATCAGGGACATAAGCATCAGGTGAACTGTGTAGGAAGTTGGGCAGCAAGATGTCGGTTTACGTTACACTTGTGGGGGTCGCCTGGCCTTTTTTTGGGAACTGACTTCCTCCACAAATAATAAAAATAAAAATAAGAAATCTTATGTGCAACACAAACGGAGGTTTATTTCCGGAATAGAAATAACAAACAATAACAAGTTAAAACATAGTTCTCACTATTTCAGAGTTCTTTTTTTTTTAGTTCATATGAAAGATGGAGAGTCTCTTTTTTGTGTTCTTTGAATGTTCAAATATGTAACAGAAACAATATTAATGTTCGTCTGTTAAAAGAGAGTATTAATACGCGGAGCAGTGGAAATGAAATAATTGATGTTTGCGTGCGTGGTAAGTCCATATGAGAAAGCGTTGAATGAGTCGGAAGGGTTTAAAGAGACGAAATAATGCTCGAAAGGCTAAGAGACTAGACATAGATTTTGTGTTTGTGCATGTTTATATTCGATTTGATCGGCTCCAAACGAGCTCTAGAAAATCAGTTTTAAAATGTGTCCTAGGAGGAATTCCATTGGACGGAAGACATCACATGGGGTGCTTTCAACTAGGTCCGCACCTTTGGTATATAAAGGTCATGCCGGAATTTGCGTGGGTGTCATTTTTCATTTTTTTAACGCGCCGAAACAATCAATTGCACTGCGCGCCTAAATTGTATTTAACGATTTTAAATTTGAATATTAAACTGTGCCAACTGGCACAAATACTTCCCCCAGATTGGAAAAAAAAGTTTTTTTCAATATGTAATGTATTCCTTGAAATGTTTCGGCCAGTGGACTTTCCTACCCGTTTTTGTCGTGGGTTTGGTGTCCTCGTCATTTTCTGCTGGACTCCCATGTTCTAAGGGAATTTGTTCTAGTGGGGAAATTGTCTGAGGGTATTCCTCAATGTATGCTGGTTTAATTCGGTCGATCGCGATGTTGTCTTTCCTGTCTTTCCGGTTTTGTGCAATTAATTCCATAGTTAACGAACCGGAATTTAGTGAAGTTATTGCAGCTCGTGATAATGCGTCCGCCACGATGTTTTCTTGCCCCTTGACCTATCTGATGTCTGTGGAATATTGGGCAATATAATCAAGGTGTCTGATTTCTCTTGGACCATATTTATCTACATGCGTATGTAGTGCATATGTTAACGGTTTATGGTCAGTGTAAATACAGAAGTTTCTTCCTTCTAACAGATGTCTAAAATGTTTAATTGACAAATAAATTGCTAATAGCTACCTTGAAAAGGTACTGTACTTTGTCTGTGTCTTGCTCAGTTTGGCTGAGAAAAACGATATAGGGGTCATTGTATCTCCTGTCAGTTGATGTATAACTGCTCCTACAGCTATGTCTGACGCGTCTGTTGTAAGTGTAAGCTTCGATTCTTCGCTGTCCATATTATAATTCAATTTTGTGAAATTGGCTAAGGCAGTTTTAGCTTGATGAAAAGCTTTTAAAGCTGATCCTTCCAGTTTTAATTGTTGGTTTTTCGTTTTGTTCTTCAATAATGACGTTAACGGTGCAAGGATTGTGGAACAGTTGGGTAAAAATCGTCTGTAGTAATTAATTATACCTATGAAGCGACGAACTTGTCTAACAGACGTAGGTTGTGGAAAATCCGTAATGGCGCTTACTCTCTCGGGTAATGGTGATATACCATCCTTATCAATTGAATGTCCAAGGAAGTTTACTTCTTGCTGACTGAAAATACATTTGTCCAAGTTTATTTTTAAACCGTAATGGGACAGTTTTTGAAAAACTTGTTCCAAGTGTTGTTTATGTTCGTCGAGGTTTCTACTAGCAATTAGGACATCGTCCACGTAAGCGAATACGAATGGAAGGTCCCTAAAAACCTCGTCTATTAACCTTTGGAAGGTTTGACAAGTGTTCCTAAGTCCGAATGGCATTCTGACGAATTCGTAAAGTCCAAATGGTGTGGTCAGTGCTGTTTTGTGGATATCTTCATCCGCCACCGGTATTTGGTAATACGCTTTCACTAAATCCAGTTTGGAAAATACCGTGGCATTTTGCAGTCCGATTGCAAAATCGTGAATGTGTGGGATAGGGTATCTATCCGGTACAGTTTGTGCATTTAATCTCCTGAAATCGCCGCATGGACGCCATGTTGTCGCGTCTGCTTTCTGTACCATGTGTAGAGGAGATAACCACGCATTTTTGGAAGGTCGGATAATTCCTTGTTGCAACATGCGTTGAAATTCGTCTTTTGCGATCTTGTACTTATCCGGCTTCAGACGTCTGGGGGTGGCGTAGACTGGTTGTCTATTCGTTTTAATATAATGCTTTGCATTATGTTTAATATTATCCGTGACTTTGAATGGCTAAATAAGTTGTGGGTATTTTTGAAACAGCCGACGAATGTACGTCTCTTCAGGTAAGGCAGAACTAATCCCAGTAGACTGGTATCTTGTGGTGATACCTTTAATTACGATTTTTGTTTGGTTATCAGTCAGTGTGCGACTAGTCATGTCTACCGATAGATTAAACCGTGCTAGGAAATCTGCTCCTAATATTGGTGTCGTCACGTTGGCTATGGTAAAAATCCACGGAAATGTGCGGCGCAGGCCGAGATTGACGTCTAAATATTTTTCACCGTATGTCGGTATTTGTGTGCCATTAGCTGCTTGGAGGTGATAAGGCTGTGGAATAGCTTTTTGTTTACGTAGAGGTGGTATCACGCTGATTTCAGCTCCAATGTCTATTAAGAAGTTATATCCATGATTATTATCACGAATAAAAAATAAACGACCTTTAGTGGAAAATCCAGCGACAGTCGTCGTCTCTACTGGCCGGAATATTCGTTTCCCTGATTCTTGTTTTTAAAAGAACAAGGATAAGTGCAACGCCGAGCTTGTGTGTCGAATTTTTTGTGGTAAAAACAGATTTCGTTCGCTCGTCCCCGTGTGTTGCTTCGACCTCTACTAAGACTTCGTTTTCGGTAGTCCGATCGTTTATTAAATGAGTAACGATGGTTTATTTGCATTAATTCCTGCACTTGTCGAGTGAGATTTTCGACCGTCATTTTTAGTCCCGATATATCGTCGTCGCACGACTGTTTCTGCTGTGCTTGAGCTGAGTTTACTTTGCGGTGCCTCAGATTTTCATGGATTCGATCTGCCATATCGGCGAGTTTTTCAATATTTGTCTCTTCCGTTGTGGGTGCTAGGATTTGTACTGTTGTGTCTGGAAGTTTATCCAGCCACAGACTTCTCATTATATTTTCGGACATTTTGTTGTCCCCTAGCAATGTGCGCATGTATCGCAAAAGTTGCAATGGAGTGCGATCTCCCAATTCTACTTGGGTGAAAAGATTGCGTAACCTTGTTTCGTTTGAAAAGCCTGTCCGTCGTAAGATGGCCTTCTTAAGTTCGTCATATGGGTTGTCTTCAGGCACATTCTCCAATAAATCCGCCTCCTCTTCGACGACGTCTGCCGGGAGTTTTTCCACCAAGTAGCAGTATTTGGTTCGTTGAGACGTTATCCGCTTTGCGTCGAAAAGGGCCTGGATTTGGATAAACCAGGTCTTTATGTTGGTAGGATTAAATGCTGGTATATTTACCGTTAACGTTGCCAGAGGTTTTTCAACACAGGAAGGTTCCATGTTTGTTTTCTTCGCTCGAAAGTGATTTCAAAGCCTTTAAACTGTCAACTGACTTTTTCCGATGACGCGGAGCTTGAAATTGTGGTCGAAAAAAAATTGTCGCTTTTGCCGCTGAGTCATGGTTGTTTAATAGTTTATAAGATTCCGTTGTGCATATGATTTCTGCGTCGGGTCACCAACTTGTGGGAGTCGCCTGGCCTTTTTTGGGGGGAACTGACTTCCTCCACAAATAATAAAAATAAAAATAAGAAATCTTATGTGCAACACAAACGGAGGTTTATTTCCGGAATAGAAATAACAAACAATAACAAGTTAAAACATAGTTCTCAATATTTCAGAGTTCTTTTTTTTTTTAGTTCATATGAAAGATGGAGAGTCTCTTTTTTGTGTTCTTTGAATGTTCAAATATGTAACAGAAACAATATTAATGTTCGTCTGTTAAAAGAGAGTATTAATACGCGGAGCAGTGGAAATGAAATAATTGAGGTTTGCGTGCGTGGTAAGTCCATATGAGAAAGCGTTGAATGAGTCGGAAGAGTTTAAAGAGACGAAATAATGCTCGAAAGGCTAAGAGACTAGACATAGATTTTGTGTTTGTGCATGTTTATATTCGATTTGATCGGCTCCAAACGAGCTCTAGAAAATCAGTTTTAAAATGTGTCCTAGGAGGAATTCCATTGGACGGAAGACATCACATGGGGTGCTTTCAACTAGGTCCGCACCTTTGGTATATAAAGGTCACGCCGGAATTTGCGTGGGTGTCATGTTTCATTTTTTTAACGCGCCGAAACAATCAATTGCACTGCGCGCCTAAATTGTATTTAACGATTTTAAATTTGAATATTAAACTGTGCCAACTGGCACACACTTAAACTTCTGCATGTCAGTACAGTTGGGGAAGCAGGAACCCGGAAGAGAATTCCAAAGTCTAGCTGTTCTGGGGAAGAAACTACTGGAGTAGAAGGCTCTCTTACATCTAAGGATCTCTACTGTGAAGGGGTGGGATTTAGCTGCTTGTCAGGGTTGTCGGGGGTATTTACGTCGAGGGGGCACAAGTGCTTGCAGTTCGTCAGAGCATTCGCTGTTAAAGTACTTGTAGAACAGGCAGAGGGATGCAATATTTCGTCGATGGGACAGAGGCTGAAGTTTAGATGACAGTTCAGGACCAATCAGATTGGCGACTCTCTTTTGAACTTTGTCTTGGAGCGAAACTCTCAATGTAATTGTTCCAACTCATGCTTCCCGTGAGCGTTAGGCCGAGGAGTTTGAAAGATGTACTTTCAGATAAAGAGTCAGTGGCCACTGCTATTGGTGGTAAAGAAGGTTTCTTGTATTTATTGAAGGAAACAAGTTTAGTCTTAGAAGCATTGAATGTGAGCATCCGTGTTTGTCTCCATTCCACTACAGATTGGACGTCATCCTCTAATGTTTCTGTCATTTCATAAGATATGTGTTCATTTGTTTTCCTTTCGTGTCTGTTATAGAGCGTGATGTCGTCAGCATTTATACCCATCTCACAGACAATTTTCTCAGGGAGGTCATTTATGAATATTAGGAATAATAGAGGTCTAAGGATAGACCCCTGAAGCACTCCTGCATTTATATCATATTGTTTAGATGTACGACCGTCAAGGACAACCTGGATTTTTCTCTTATCTAAGAAGGATTTAATTATGTTATGTATTCTTCCAGTGATACCGTATGATCTGATTTTCTTGAGAAGCCCTTCATGCCATACCCTGTCAAAAGCCTTAGTTATATCTAGAGCTATTGCTCTACCCTCCCCCGGTTTGTCTAATGAATGGTATATACGTTATTGCGTTTCACCCCAAACAAGGCACAGTGCCACTTTGATGTAGGGAGCCACTACCTAAGACATAAGTTGCAAATTTACTATGGAGTTGAGCAGCAAGATGTTTGTTTACATTACACTTGAACTTCTGCATGTAAGTACAGTCAGGGAAGCAGGAAATCGAAGGGAATTCCAAAGTCTAGCAATCATAAGGAAGAAATTATGAAAGTAGAAGCCTTTCTGGCACTGGGATCTCTACTATGTAGAGGTGGGATTTTGCTGCTTTTCGGGTTTGTCGGGGTACTTACGTAGAGGGGGTATAAAGAATTGTAGTTCGTTGGAGCAGCTACCATTAAAATACTTGTAAAACAGGTAGAGGAATACAACATTTCGTCGATGGGACAGAGATTGAAGTCTAGCTGACAGTGCGGGACTGATTAGGTTGGCGACACTCTTTTGAAACCTTCTAAGATTTAGAGACTAGTAGCAGATGCACCGGCTCAAATGTAACAATAATACTCCATACATGGGGCGAATGGTGGCCTTGTAGAGATACAGAATACTCTCAGGCGTAAGTAATTTTCTAGCACGATTATTATACTTTCTATTTTATTATCATATTATAATAGTAATTTGAACAAAAACTGCTTTATTACTAAACAAGCCGAGTAAATAAATCCATTCAGGCAAAAGTTTACTTCTAACATGACTAATGTTTCTACAAAATTTAAAAAAAATCAAGGAGTGGTTATTGAGAAATGTGCGAACAAAAGAACGGACGGACGATTTTTAAGGTAATTTTACTCCTTTAATGGCCTCTAAGGGGCACCAAGAGTTATCTAGGAAAATCGGTTCTGGCAAAAATTTACTTTCACCATGACTAATGTTTGTGCAAAATTTAAAAAATCCAAGGCTTCGTATTTGAGAAAGGTAAGAACAAACAAACGGACAAGTGGGACTGAATTTGTAGGTCTAATCCCTCCTAAAATTTTCTGTATCCAACGAGATATTTTAAGTGATATCCGTAGCAGCAAGAGGAATTCAGGCTGTAAGAGATTTATCTCTTCTAATTCTAATGTTGTTTCTTCTTTAGAACACGAACATTTTGATTACGAATAACGAAAGATGTTTTTGTTTATTAACTGATTTCAGGTATTTAAAAAGGGGAAAATCTCACCTTATTTTACAATATACAGCAGTTGGATAATAAAATAAAATTGTCTACAAATTGAACCTTTACTAAAAATACTATATACACAGATGAAAAAAAATTAATAGCAAAATCACAAAAGTAACTTCTGCACGTTTCAAGTTTGAAACATAAATAATCATTTTCCCCACCCCATCAATATATTCTATCGCAACCTAAACTTTAAACAACTTTAAATCAGATGAAAAGGTACTAAGAAATAGACTACATATATATCCTCAATAAATAATAATAAAATCCGATTATCATCTACTAGAAGAAATTAACAAATAACTTATAATTAAAAACAACACTTCTCGAACAACAAAATCAATCGATGAAACCAATGTAGTCTACCAATCCAAAAGCCTCTTGGGAGAATGTATCTCCTTTCCCAACATCTAAAATAACATGGCTGTCCACATTCCCAGTTTAGAAAGGCCCTAGTTGAAAACACAAAAAATCATCCATATAGATTCAAACGTGAAAAGCCGGAAGAATATATATAAAAACTAAACAACAAAAAATAAACAATGTAAATGTTGAAAATAGTAGTAACATTTTAAAATGTCTAAGTACGTAACCATCCAATATATATATATATATATATATATATATATATATATATATATATATATATATATATTTATATATATATATATATATATGTATATAATTTATTTAATATCTTAAATTAAAAATGGTCAGTTCTTACGACGTGACTCAGCGTCGTTTAACCCCTCAAAAAAATTAAGACCTACTTTTTTCGGCCTAATACGTTTAAACAGTCTTTATAAATAATATGAAAGAAGAAATTTTGAAAGAAAGAAAATTAACATTTTAGCGTGGGAGGTCACTTTTCTATGTATATTTAACGTAAAATGAGCATCCACTTTTTGGCCACAAAGCATCAAACGAGACATGTCATCTCTAGCATTTTTTTCAAGTTTGGTGATGGAGGGGGGGACAAACATGACAAATACAACTTTTGTTGGTGGTGAGGGCGGAAATTACATTTGAAACATAAAATAACGATAAATTTCATTCATTTTTATTAGACCATTCTGTATTTTCACCTAGCAATTTTATAGCCAGAACGAACTCCAAAACATGACAAATTCAATTTTTTGGAGGAGGAGGATTACATTAGAAATATAAAATGACGAAAATTTTTCATTTAATTATTTTTGCAATTAATTTTTGGTAGATTTTTTTTATATATATATATATATATATATATATATATATAATTCCAGATAAATATTTTCCAGAGGTGAAGTAATCAATAAATTTTAATAAGGTTAATACAAGAGTGCTCAACACCGAAGTATGTCAAGATATACTTTTTATTTGTTTTACATAAGAATTTTTTTATTACATTTTTACCTCAAACAAGGCGCATTGCCACTTTGGTGTAGGGGACTACTATCAGGGGCAACAACTACTGGGGCACTATGTTGGGATTTGGGCAGCAAGATGTCGGTTCACGTTGCACTTGTACTTCTGCATGTCAGTACAGTTAGGGAAGTAGGGACCTGGGATGGAATTCCAGAGTCTAGCGGTTCTGGGGGAAGTAACTACTGGAGTAGAAAGATCTTTTACATCTAGGGATCTCTACTGTGTGGGGGTGGAATTTAGCTGCCTGTCGGGTTTGTCGAGGGTGTCTACGTCGTGGGGGCACAAGTGATTGCAGTTCGTCAGAGCATTCATTATTAAAATACTTGTAGAACAGGCAGAGGGATGCAACGTTTCGTCGATGGGACAGAGGCTGAAGCTTAGATGCCATTTCAGGGCCTATCAGATTGGCGACTCTTTTTTTAACCTTGTCTAGGAGCGAGAGACTAGTAGCAGATGCACCAGCCCAAATGTGATAAAAATACTCCATACATGGCGAATGGTGGCCTTATAGAGGTACAGGATACTTTCTGGTGTCAATAGTTTTCTAGCACGGTAGAGAGAGCCTACCTTTTTCGCAGCGGCCCTGGCAATGTTTTCAATATGATTGTTCCAACTCATGTTTCCTGTGAGCTTTAGGCCAAGCAGTTTGAAAGATGTACTCTCAGACAGGGAGTCACTGGCCATTGTTATTGGTGGCAGAGACAGTTGCTTGTAATTATTGAAGGAAACCAGTTTAGTCTTGGCAGCATTGAATGTGACCATCCATTTATGTCCCTATTCCACTACAGATTGGAGGGCATCCTTTAGTGTTTTTGCCATTTCTTTAGATATGTGCTCATTTGTTTTCCTGTCATGCCTTTTATAGAGTGTGGTTTCATCAGCATATATACCCATCTCAGAGGCAGTTTTGTCGGGGAGGTCATTAATAAATATTAGGAACAATAGAGGTCCAAGGATAGACCCCTGAGGCACTCCCGCATTTATATCACACTGTTTAGATGTACGACCGTCGAGGACAACCTGGATTTTTCTCTTATCTAAGAAGGATTTAATTATTTTAAGTATTCTACCAGTGATACTGTATGATTTAATTTTTCTGAGGAGACCCTTGTGCCATACCCTGTCAAAGGCCTAAGATATATCTAGAGCTACCGCTCTGTCCTCCCTCGCTTTGTCCAGTGAATGGTATATACGTTCAGAGATTACAGTGAGGATGTCAGCTGTGGAACGGGCATGTCTAAATCCATATTGTTTGTCAGTCAGAAGTTTAGCATCTGTAATGTGCCGGACTAGAGCATTGTTAATTATGGTCTCAAACATTTGGACGAAAAGTGGGAGGAGGCTAATGGGGCGATAATTTGATGCGTCAGTTCTTTCAACAGAATTCTTGAATATTGGTACCACAGAAGCAGTTTTCCAACAGTCCGGAAAGCAAGATTTATTAAGTCATTTGTTGTAGAGTTTGGAGAGAACTGGAGCTACTTCGGCTGAGCACTTTTTTAATAGCACAGCTGGGATGAGATCAGGTCCACATGCTTTTGAAGTGTCAAGATTTTTTATGATAGCGTGTACCTGAGCAGGGGTGATTTTTAGAGCGTCTAGCGTGGCGTATGTCCGCAAAGGAAAGTCAGGCAGGGGGTGGTTGGTAGGGTCCAGTGTGGAGTTCGAGGCAAACCGACTGGCAAGCATATTAGCCTTGTCGGTTGCTAAGCAAACAACCTCGTGATTGTTGGTTAGCGGAGGAATTTCTGATTGCCCATTATTTACTACTCTGTTGTAGATTTTCCAGAAGTCACGATTTCCTAATTTTTGTGCTTCGATGCGTTTTTTAGTGGTTTCAGTAAATCCTCTCTTAGCTGTCGCTATTTCTTTCTTAACGTTACTTCTAGCTTCTTTATACTTCTGTTTGTTTGAACTGGATTTATGTCGGTTAAATCTGCGGTATGCATGCTGCCTTTGGGCAATGGCAGTTGCGCAAGTCGAAGTAAACCATTGGGGAGAGTGGGGCTTGCTATAAAATTTCCGCATGGGAACATGTGCTTCCATTGCTGTTTTGAACCATTCAGTGGTCTCGTTTGCGCACTGTTCAGCAGGAAGAGAAAAAATACTTCCCCATGGGGCATCCCTGATAAGATCTCTGATGACGTCCCAGTCCGCCTTTTTATAATATCTCGTTGTTTTGAGCACTGGCTCTTCAGTTTTGGGTCTAAAATTTAGGGCGATTTCTACCATTATCACTGCATGATCAGCGTTCCCGAGTGGGCTGTCAGCATTTGTTGTACAATCCTCGGGAACTGTAGTCAGAAACAGATCTAGAAGTGATGCTTGTTGTTCTTGCTGGTCATGGAAACGGGTTGGAAACGTAAACATTTGTGATAGGGAGTGAGATATAGCAACACTATGTGTTGTGCTGCCCGCTGCATCTGTGTGAGTAGAGAATCCAAGCCAGTTTTGGTGGTGAACATTAAAGTCACCAAATACATGTACTTGTGCGCTAGTATCAAGGGAGAGTGCTGTGTCTATACTTTCAGAGACTTTGTTTATTATGGTGCAGTCCTGGGTCGAGGGAGAGCGGTAGAGTAGAGAAAATAAAAGTAGCTAATGTTGTGTTGTATGTTTAGTCTAAAGCACATGATCGTCCGTTTCTAGGTTTGTTTCTCTAGTCAGGGGGAGGATGTTACGAATGTAGATTCCAAGTCCGTGCATATGTCTGTCAGAGTCCTTACGGCAGAGTGGGAGATAGCCAGGCATGTTAAAGTAGTTAGAGGGGATGGAGGAGTGTAGGTTAGTCTCGCTTAGTGCTAAGATATCTGGGATATTTGTTAGGAGAAATGCTTCAACATCAGCTAAATTAGTTCTTAGCCCACGGATGTTAGTGAATGCAAGCCTCAAGGGAGAAAGCGAGTTGGATTTGTTTGTCCCTAGGCCTGGTTTAAGCTTATTTTTTTTTATTGTACATTCATCATGTTTTTAAAGAGTTTCAGTTAGGTGAGGGGGAGCTGAACAAGAAGTTATGCAGGGTATCAGACATGCAACACAAGTAGACCATTTGCTGACCTTTCTTCAACTAGGACTGTGGCCTCGGGAAAGCCCATCGGGGATGAGTGCAGGGTCCCTTTCCATGCGCGACATGACACTACAAACATCCCGATATTATACAACTGTTGATGAAGCAGTCGCTCTAAGCGCTACCAAAGAGTTAAGGCTCCTGTACTACCACTCGGAAACAGCAGCCAGGAACTGTCAATCCGGTACCCTCAGCCCATCAGAATAAGATCATCCCAATCTAATTGCACAGGCATGCGTGGTACTCAAGCAATCCCAAGTGCCCAGTTATGAGGGGTGGGATGTGTCGGGAGTGGGGAAACGGCATTCAATGCCCTAGACAAGAAACAAGATCTACCACTAAGTGTTGTGTCGATTCACTTGTGATAGTGTCTCTGCGCCTGACTAATAGGCAAAGAAGGAGTATGGAAGCCGGCAATAGACAGAGCCTATCTACTCCTTAAGCAATTTAGGTTGTCAGACCGGTAATTTGTTTGAGTCACCAGCTCTAGGAAGGTTGTCGTCCAAGACTGGAGAGGCCTCCCTCCCCTTTGGTTTAGTTTCAGAGATTTCCTTCTCCTAGACGGATGATCTGGGAAGATCTACTGGGTCCATCAGCCCTGATAGTGTTTGCTCCGCGCTTGGGTCCTACTCCAGGTATTTCTGCGACCTCGCGTGGTTAGTTAATGTTACACGGTTAGTTTGTAGAGGTTATATATCTAATGAATAGTTACACTCCTCAAAGTGATTTAGGGGCATGCAGTGGAAGCGGTTTTGTGGGGAGGCTTGTTAGAAAAGCATTAGTGTGGATTAGGACTCTTACCTGAGGTTTTTCCATTTTTTTTTTTTAACTTTAGGTTAGTTTAGGTTCAGGATAACGTTATAGTTTGAGTAGGTATTAGGAATTGAGCTAAGAAATTTAGCCCAGTCACTGTATATTTAGGTTTACGAAGGTTAAGGTGTACGTGCAGTACACTCAGGGTGTAACTGGAGGTACATTTTAAGTTATGGTGTATTTCGTATGTATAATTAAGTAAATAGATATTTGGGCAAGTTTTCAGTAGGTGCAAATAGAAGTTGTGTCAGTGTTTCTACTATTGAGGGGGAGATAATTTCAGTTTTCATTTAAGAGTCATAGAGAGTTTTGCATGATAGGGAGTATCGGATTTGGTTTAGTATTGTTTGTTGCAAAAGCATCTAGAAAGAGGCAATTAATGTGTCGCAACAAAAGACATGTGTGTGTGTGTGTGTGTGTGTGTGTGTGTGTGTGTGTGTGTGTGTGTGTGTGTGTGTGTGTGTGTGTGTGTGATCGCTGAATAGTTTTCATTACGGACTAAGCTTTTGTATTAGCAATATTACCTGAAGAGGTCTCTAGTTTCTTGTAACAGGCTGACTGGAATATGCTCATAAATGTGTAGTGACATAATAACGGTTTTGTAAAACAAATAAAAAGTATATACATATCTAAAGTTAATTCTGTAATTAATTTTATTAGCGATAGTAACATCGTGCCGTTTTAGACTGAATTATAATTACACGGTGATAATTGTAGATTCAAATCAACTGTGTGGTCATAGCAGTCGTCTTGAGTAATCCTTCCCAAAATGCAATGTGAGACTTATTTTCCCTTTATCGGTCTACAAAATATTCAAGTAGAACAATGAATGTGGCTCGTTATTCCTGATCTCTATAAGTGCATCATTATTTCTTAAGTGTTCCGTCACATCAGAACCGGATGTGCACAAAATATCGCCAGAGTTTTCCAGATATCCATTGCATAAAATTGCAGTCGCGTATTTCAATAACTGGGTAAATTTAACCAGCACGAGATTGGTGTCTAAAGTCATAGATCAGTGAAGAATTAATATACTAGATTAGATGGATGCCCTCTCCGATAGATCTTAGTAAAGGTTGGTTGGTTGTTTTTGTTTTACGGCATATCAACCCTTTTTGGGTTATTTAATGCCGAATCCAAAGATTTTGAAGAAAATTTTTTTAACAGAATATATTTGTTTTCAAGTCGGTTTCTATTTAACCCATAGTTGGGACCCTAACAAGTACTACCACTCAGTGCACGAGTGGACCTGGGAGCAATGGCAATTAAAGGGTGGCTCCACAATTCCCAAAGCCCGCAAGCTAGAGCCTCACCACTGGATATAGTTTAAGGTCATATCCAGGACCCTTAGTAAAGGGTTTTCATAAAAGCTAGCACTTGAAAATTAGCAGAAAATAACACCGTCGGAGAAGATCGAAAATCTTTCATATCATAGTCCTAACAAATATATTTTTTATGAAAATTTATTATAGAAAATAATTATTTTTGTTGTATATGCATTAGAAATAATATGATACTGTAATTTATTAAGAAGTACATATCTCCACGCGAATGGGATTCGCGGTTAATTAGTATTTAATAAAGATCGCCTTGCACGTACTCTCTCTCTCTCTCTCTCTCTCTCTCTCTCTCTCTCACGCACACACACAAACGCACACACGCGCGCGCACACACATATTTACTTCTATTTATATAAAATATTAGAGATGTGCACATTCGTGGCAGATTAAAATTACTATGAATATTTATTGTGTATTTATTTGGGTACATGTAAAATACATAGATAACCTTTCGGGAGTTTTTATATAAAATAATTGGTCATATCTCAAAGTAGAGGTATAACACGAATAATGCATATATATATATATATATATATATATATATATATATATATATATTATTTGTTTTACATACATATTAATATACCTCTACACATTCATAAGTATATTTCGGTCAGCAAATTACAAATAACTAAAGACCTATTCAGGCGATATTGTTTATGCAATAGTTCGTTATATATATATATATATATATATATATATATATATATATATATATATATATATATATATAAACAGAGAGAGAGTGTGTGAGAGAGAGAGAAATAAGATATATATTTAATAATTAATTTTAAGTGTTATTGTGGAGTAATTCTTATGATCGTCTTTCAAAAAACAAATTTCTGAATTGTACCTGGTTTCGGAAAAAAGGTATTCTTCACATCACTTTCGTCTAACGTTTGGTTAAATAAGTATATCTATGTTATTCGTCCCAATAGAAATACTAAAGAAAACCTAAGTTTTTCCTCCTTTTAAGAAAAATCCATTTGTATTTATTTGTTTTAATTTATTGGTGCAAATGCAAAGTTCAACCTAATTTTTTTAAATAGTAATACAGAAAAAAATGTTTATGATATACGTACAAGTCACGGAACGAAAATGTCATATTCCAAAGATCACTTAAACTGATCAAGCTTTTTTTTTTTTTTGCTTTTACTACTGTTTAGTAATTTTCATAGTAAACCGTAGCCATTACAAAGCTGATTATTTATTTTGGTAGTTTGAATTGATCTGTCTCATCCTTATTTATTAAACATGGTGAATCAAGATACATCTCGCCTACTAATAATATTTGATTTTCTTGATTATATTTTGGTGTATATTTTTGCAATCAATGTTATTCCACTTAGGAGAAATCTTTCTAGACTGAGGAATTTTTTCCATAAATTGTATTGGAAATACTTATTAGTTTATTTTGTAATTATTTTGCTTATAATCAATGTTTTCGTATTGGTTCGAAAATACATTTGTCAAAGTTTATGATGAAAGTCTTGCTTTAATAATGTATCCAAATAAGAAATATTTTCAGAGTATTTTTTTATCCGGCTGAGAAAAAATCCCTCTAGACTGAGATAAAATGTATTTTGTTTATACAAATGTTTCTTTGTGTTTGAAAATGCATTTTAAATAGTTTATATTGAAAGTATTGTTTTAATAATGTATTCAATACAGAGTAATAACAAAGAAATTATTTTTATTCTGTTGAAGAAGAAATCGTAATAAATTGGTGGTTTTCAACTCGTTTCAGACCATGGACCATTTGCTCAACTTAAAAAATATTGAAGCCAATACACAACAAGCATTAAATATATTTCTTTCAAAACTAATACCTTCAAATTACATGATTTTTTATGCATCATTTTACCATGAAATGTATGTTAAAAATGTAAAAATATAAGAATATACAACAAATACTTTTTATTTCCAATTCGATTAACTCGTTTTTCCTTGCAACCAGACTTTTATTTTGTCCTTACTGACAAACTTTTCAATATTAAAAGTGATGCTTGACAATCTAACTTTCCACTGCAAGCCGATTCCTCTGTCTTGACTTAATGTGCAACAAATATGAAAATCCAATCTCGCAATGTAGGTTGATGCAAATGCAAAAAGTCATGTGACTGTACGTGATGACAAATTTGGGTAACGACCAATCATGGTGGTCCAAACTTTTTATATGAGAGACTGTTGGTACACATCTTGAGAAGTTAAATCATTCTTCAGCTCCAGGAGTTTCTCCTCCAAATCCTCTGGAATGCTATGAACATTTGTTGTGGCTTTATTTCTGATAAAAGATAACTCATCCCCTGTCATGTTCAAGTATCGGTGAAATTCATATTGCAGCTTTCGTAAATGCTCAATAATTCACACTTGAATGTTTTTCGTTTCTACAAGCATGGCATTCAAACATAGAAACTGAAATGGTTACCTTCTACTTGTCTCAACTAGAGTTCTAATTTCTCAAGAAAATCCTTGATAACGCCTTTGTGAGAGAACAGATTGGCGCCTTTGTCTTGCCGTTGACAATTCAGATTATTCAAGTTTCCAAAAATATCAGTAAGGTATTCAAGTTCTAATTCTTACTGTCTTAGCATAAGTCTTAAATCCTGTTTCCATTGAGACTGTGAAAATAACGTCAATTTTTCTCTCATTTTTAATATTCTGTTGAACACGTTTCCATCTGACCACCACAGTACAAAAGTACAGACCAGCAACATTTAAAAATCGGAACCCATGTCCTGACATAATTTTCTGAACAGCCTGGTGTTCAATGCTGACGAATTGATATAATTAACCTTTGAAAACGATGTTCATATGATCAGGTAATGTTTTTGATGCCAAGTCTTCTCTTGTGTGAAGTAGTTAACGCCAGTTGCCAATAGAGCATGCTACTTCACCGATGCCTGGAAGACTGATCGTGAGCCTAGCATCACAGGTGCACCATCAGTGGTGAAGCCCACTAAATATCCCCAATCCAGACCATTTGCTTTGAAGAAACTGTTGATAATATCTAAGACTAATTTCTAAGATTTTATAAGACCTTGGCACCACCACCGCTTGGTGGTGCCAAGGTTTTATAAAAAAATAAATTCTTGTTTGAAATCTTACTCAACCACATATCGCGCAGACACCATTAGCTGAGAGGGGAGTGAAACATTAGTTGATTCATCCAACTGTATTGCAAATAGTGAAGTTTTTTTGTTTTTTTTACTTTATTCACATTTTGTTCAAATATGTTTTGTGAGATTTTCATTTCGATGCAGTGTCATTAGTAGGGCTCTGAGAAGAGAATATTCTTTTCATTATTTTGACTCTCGAGTATATATCAGTTAATATCTTAGATGTTTTTAGATAGAGTGGTGTGGTTCTCTATTGATTAAGTGTGTCCATCTGTGTCGGATATATACTCGAGAGTCAAAACAATGATAAGAATATTCTCTTGTCATAGCCCTAGTCATTAGGTACATCTATATCATTTCCTCACCAACAAGCCTTACCATTTCAGCACCAGCTGTTCAATAGTTGTATAAAGGTTTTATGCCTGTGCAACTTTTAATATAAATAAATAATATTTGTTCGAAGTAATTTTTATTGTTTTGCTGTAAACTGGAATAGCACTTTTCGAGATGCAGCTATAGCTTAACTAACTTTATTGACTTATTCTCCAAGACTTTGTAATAAATAATACACTGCGGTAACCTCATACCATCTTTTTCTTGACAAGTAAAGCTAAATTCAGTGCTATACTCTGAATACTTGCGCTTAACAATCCTTCCCGCCATTTTTATTTTTTTAGAGCCAAGGGCAAAAAATATATCAGCTATAAATTGAGTTTGGCAAAAATAATGATAAAAATAAAATATAAATCCTAATAATACACACAAATAAAGAATGATGTGTCATAAAACAGCAGCAACTATAAAACACATGAATTACAAAATGACAATGAATTATATGCACTTGTTTTTATTTTATTACTAAATATAGTGGAAGTCCCGTAGACAACCAAGAATTTTATCATGAACTACTATTTGTAAACCACTGTTCTAGACTAAGATAATGTATCTTTTGTTTCGATAAAAATGTTGTGTGTGTGTGCTTGAAAATTCATTCTAAGTATTATATATGAAAATCATTGATTTAATAATGTATTCAATGCAGAATAATAGTAACGAAACTATTTTTATTTAGCCTAAGAAGAAATCCTTCTAGACCGAGGCAATTTCCACACACGAAAAACTGATCTTGAGTGTAACTGTAAAACAACATGTTTCAAGAGACGAAGTGTTTGTTTCTATCATTTGTACTCACTCGGAGTTCTCACACAGGCCATCATCGGAGAATTCCTATTGATAAAGACCGATGGTGTTCTCTAAGGTCTGGGCGATAACAAGTATCCCCAGATTAACAGTGTTCTCTAGATTTATTATTATTATTATTAGTAGTAGTAGTAGTAGTAGTAGTAGTAGTAGTAGTAGTAGTAGTAGTAGTAATATTGTTGTTGTTGTTGTTGTTGTTGTTGCTGTTGTTGTTAGTGGTGGTGGTGGTGGTGGTGGTGGTGTTGTATATTGAAGGAGAAAACTTCCAGTTTTTTGTTAGAAACGAAGTAATTAGGGTCGAAGATAATTATTATTGAAGAAGAATGCTGGAATCGAACTCAGCATCAAAAGTAAAAATAAATACATATTGTCATTAGATAGGAATCCAGGAATGCAGTGGAATTATCGATTGTAGTTAGAAATAACTATGAAAACAAAGTTAGGTCAGAGGAATAATGAACAATCAAACTAAGGAATATCCATTGTGTCACCGGAACACGTTTTAACAGCATGTGCATGTACGTGTGCATGGGATGCACACGTTGGCCACTTTCTGACGTAGCAAAGAAATATAGATTCAAAATATACAGTTAAGTTAGGGTTCGAAAACGTTTAGAGTTAGAGTTGGCAAGTTGGCAGTTGAGAGAGGAGAGAAAGTTAGCCTGAGCTCTTTCAGGAAGCGAAGTGGGGAGGAGAGAAATCTAACATGGCATCGGATTCTCATAATTTTCATCACCAGTTGGAAATAAATGTTTTCTTATTGTCATCAACCTTTGTCTTCGTTTGTCGTCAACTGAAAAGTAGTGTGTTTTTGTCTTCATCGTCTTGTATAATGAAACCCCTTCCAAAGTGGTGACTGTATTTCCCTCATCAATAATGTATCTCCCCTCCGTGTAAAAATAAACTGTTCATTACACATCTCTTCACCTATATCAGCCTTCACCTATATCAGCCTTCTATAATATATATCTCATCTGTCTGTTTAAATGTATGTATGTATGTGTGTATGTATGTATGTATGTATGTTTTTATAGCTGCCTAAAACTTTCGTCAGAGGCGACGGATTTTCACGAGATCGGACGACAAATATCGAAAAATTGGCCAAAACATTAATTCGTTCATTCTAAACTGGGCAGTTTTTTTACAAGGAGAGGTGTTTTTAGCCAGCCATTTTTGCAAGTCATCGTATGGGTTGGATTGACTTTGCCTAATGTTAACGTTCCGAACTTTTGTTCGCGTCATGGAATAAGGGTAAGTCATCAGATTATCTTTCACTTTCTTTTCCGCCTTCGCGTCACGGGTTCGAGCCTGCCTACCTACTACCACTTTTTTCTTGCTCAAAACACACCTCCAAACATCCGGGCAACGCCAGGCACTCATGTTAGTCTATTATAAATGTGAACTCCCCAAATAACTGAGTCGCCATCTTCGCTGTGTACTCCGTTATGGACCCCCCCCTAAACAACAGCAACATTATTATTATTATTATTATTATTATTATTATTGTTGTTGTTGTTGTTGTTGTTGTTGTTGTTGTTGTTGTTGTTGTTGTTCATGCCATGAACATCAACACAATAAAATTTTTGGCAATGTTTGGTATATTCCACATTAGGAGTAGCGTAGCTAAGTCGTATGAGAAGAGGAAAGATGATGGGAGAGAGTTCATGAGTGTGAAAGATTGTTTTAGAGTTGTTGAAGGAGTATGTGGTTAGAGGGAAGTTGGTTGGTTGTTTTTGTTTTACGGCATATCAACCCTTTTCAGATTATTTAATGTCGAATCCATAGATTCGGAAGAAAAAAATTTTAATAGAATATATTTGTTATTTTCAAGTCAATTTTTATTTAACCCATAGTTTGAACCCTAACAGGTACTACCACTCCGGGTCAGAGTGAACCTGGGAGCAATGGCAATTAAAGGGTGGCTCCACACTCCCCAAAGCCCGCACCACTAGATATAGTTTAAGGTCATATCCAGAACCTAGAAGGGAGGAGTGGTTAGAAGTGAGGAGTGGATGCTCAGCTTTGTGCCCAGTGAAGTTGAAATGGATAAAACCAAGGCTGAGAATGTGAAGCGTGCGGACAGAAAAAGGGCAGATGAATTGTCTGGGAAGAAGACATATGGAAAGTTTTTCAAGGATGTAATAAATGTGGCGGATAGTAACAATGGCTTAGAACTAGGTATCTGACTAATAACACTGAAACTTTTATTTACACAACACAAGAATATGCACTAAAAACACAACTGTTTAAGAAAGTAGTCCGAAAGGATGTTACTGCAGAATGCCGAATTTAAAAAAAGTTTTCTGAGTTAGTTGTGCACCTTGCAATAGGATATAGCGGATTGGCTTAGAGTGAGTACAGCAGAAGGCATGTCCGCGTGAGTCATCAGATTTACTGGGAAATTTGTAGAAAGTTTGTGGTGAAGTGTGCTAGGAAGTGGTTTAAGGAGGTACTTGATAATGTAAAAATAAGTAAGTGAGGATGGCAATAAGGAGGTATGGTGTGACAAAAGCGTATTGACAACAAAGCAATTGGAACATAATCGTCAAGATTTGGTAATCATTGATAAGGTATCAAAGAGGTGGCAAATCGTTGACTTTTCCGTGCCCTGAGACTTGAAATATAATTAAGGAACGAAAAGTGTAGCAATTAATCTCTGTTGAACTTGGAGGTAAGACTTATGCATCGGGTTTAAACCCAAGTAATTTCGGCGGTACTAGGTACACTAGGAGTGGTATCAATTCGTATAAAAGGACATTTGAAAATACTACGAATCCTTGATATGTTGGGTGACCTTCAAACCTTTGCTATTGTGGAAAACCCTTGATCTTTGAAACTCTTGGTTTGGAACCAGGATTGAGGGAGAGTACTCTAAAATGAATATCATCTCTTTTCAGGGAGATGTTATTAAATGAAATCAGGATTATTATCGATATATTAATAGGATAGCGTGTGTGTTATTTATTGTGTGTGTCACGCTTACATCCGAGTGACTGTCGTTTAATTGTTATGGACTTCCAATTTTTTGTAATAAATAATTTTACCAAGAATTTTTCATAAGTTTTGGTTTCGGTTTCGATTATAGCTGAGGGAACTTAAGTTATATATATATATATATATATATATATATATATATATATATATATATATATATATATATATATATTCCATAAGTTTTGATTTCAGTTTAGATTCAAGCTGATGCACTCAACTCATATGGATATTTTTTTTAAATCGCAACTTTATTTATTTTTTTTTTTTTTTTTTAATTATATTTTCACCCCAAACAAGGCACATTGCCACTTTGGTGTAGGGGGCTACTATCAGGGGAAACATCTACTGGGGCACTATGTAGGGATTAGGGCAGCGAGATGTTGGTTCACGTTGCACTTGAACTTATGCATGTCAGTACAGTTGGGGAAGCAGTGACCTGGAATGGAATTCCAAAGTCTAGCAGTTCTGGGGAAGAAACTACTGGAGTAGAACGATCTTTTACATCTAGGGATCACTACAGTGTGGGGGTGGGATTTTGCAGCTTGTCGGGTCTGTCGAGGGTGTTCACGTCGTGGGGGAACAAGTGCTTGCAGTTCTTCAGAGCATTCACCATTATAATACTTGTAGAACAGGCAGAGGGATGCAACGTTTCGACGATGGGACAGAGGCTGAAGTTTTGATGCCAGTTTAGGGCCTATCAGATTTTCGACTCTCTTTTGAACCCTGTCAAGGAGAGAGAGACTAGTAGCCGATGCACCGGCCCAAATATGACAGCAATACTCCATACATGGGCGAATAGTGGCCTTATAGAGGTACAGGATACTTTCGGGTGTTAGAAGTTTTCTAGCACGGTAGAGAGAGCCCACCTTCCTCGCAGCGGCCCTGGCAATGCCCTCGATGTAATTGTTCCAGCTCATGTTTCCTGTGAACGTTAGGCCAAGGAGCTTGAAAGACGTACTCTCAGCTAAAGAGTTGTTGGCCATTGCTATAGGTGGTAGAGAAGGTTTCCTGTAATTATTGAATGAAACCAGTTTTGTCTTGGTGGCATTGAACGTTACCATCCATTTTTGTCCCCATTCCACTACTGAATTGAGGTCATCCTCCAGTGTTTCTGCCATTACTTTAGATATATGTTCATTTGTTTTCCTGTCGTGCCTGCTATAGAGTGTGGTGTCATCAGCATATATACCCATCTCAGAGGCAATTTTATCGGGGAGGTCATTTATGAATATCAGGAACAGCAGAGGACCAAGGATAGATCCCTGGGGCACTCCGGCATTTATATTATATTGTTTAGACGTACGACCGTCGAGGACAACCTGGATTTTTCTCTTATCTAAGAAGGATTTAATTATGTTAAGTATTCTACCAGTGATACCGTAAGATCTAATCTTCCTGAGGAGACCCTCATGCCATACCCTGTCAAAAGCCTTAGATATATCTAGAGCTACCGCTCTGCCCTCTCCCGCTTTGTCCAGTGAATGGTATATGCGTTCAGAGATTACAGTGAGGATGTCTGCCGTGGAACGGGCTTGTCTAAATCCATATTGATGGTCGGTCAGAAGTTTAGCATCTGTAAGGTGCTGGACTAGAGCATGGTTAATTAAGGTCTCAAATATTTTGGCAAAAAGTGGGAGGAGGCTAATAGGGCGATAATTTAATGGGTCAGTTCTTTCGCCAGAATTCTTGAATACTGGTACCACAGAAGCAGTTTTCCAGCAGCTCGGAAAGCAAGATTCATTAAGGCATTTGTTGTAGAGTTTGGAGAGAACTGGAGCTACTTCGGCTGAGCACTTTTTTAATAGCACAGCTGGGATGAGGTCGGGTCCACATGCTTTGGAAGTGTCAAGGTTTTTTATGATAGCATGCACCTGAGCAGGGGTGATTTCTAGATCGTCTAGCTTGGCATCTGTCCGCATAGGAAAGTCGGGTAGGGGGTGGTTTAAAGGGTCCAGTGTAGAGTTGGAGGCAAACCGACTGGCAAGCATGTTAGCCTTCTCGGTTGCTGAGCAAAGAACCTCGTGATTGTTGGTTAGTGGGGGAATCGTTGATTGCCCATTATTTACTACACTATTGTAGATTTTCCAGAAGTCACGAGTTCCTAATTTTTGTGCTTCGATGCGTTTTTTAGTGGTTTCCGTAAATTCCCTCTTAGCTGTCGCTATTTCTTTCTTAACGTTACTTCTAGCTTCTATGTACTTTTGTCTGTTTGAACTGGACTTATGTCGGTTAAACCTTCGGAATGCATGCTGCCTTTGAGCAATGGCAGTTGCGCAAGTCGAAGTAAACCATTGTGGAGAGTGGGGCTTGCTATAGAATTTCCGCATGGGAACATGCGCTTCGATTGCAGTTTTGAACCATTATAATATATAAAAATTGATAGAACATGAACACTATAATAATATATATTAAGTCTGCAAGAATTAAAATCTCATTTTTAAGCGTACTTTACGACTGGGCTACGCCGGGCGTCATTGCTAGCTTAGATAAATACTTTTGCAGTTTTAACAAGAGCTGCAATAATATCAGAGCTACCCATTTACGTTGAACATCTACAGAATGCCAACATCAATATATTACATATGAATGAGTCCCCTGTGGAATTTCCACAGGTTCCGCTAATTATTATTATTATTATTATTATTATTATTATTATTATTATTATTATTATTATTATTATTATTACTATTATTATTATTATTATTATTATTATTATTATTATTACTATTATATAGTAGTTTCAACTTTTGGATGTTTTAGTTATTATTATTATTTGTACTCACTAGGCGTTTCTACAGAGGTGAACACAGAATAATCATTGACAGTAACCGGTGGTATTCCAAGGAGTCTGAGTGACAAAACTTTGGCCAGATTTCTAGTACTCTCCACCTCTTCCGAAAACCTTATCGCAACAGCCGCTTGTTATTGATTGGCAGCAACTATTGGTCTTCCTTGTAATAGGCATGACAACAAGCCTCTCGAAGGTCCCAGTCCTCTTATTGCCTCATTGGTTCTCCGAAAAATGCCAGATGGCATGATTGTAGGCAATTGTCGATGTTTGGTTAATAGAAATATTTCGATAACATAAAGAAATCTTGAAATAATAGAAAGAATGTTATCGAATATAAACAGGTATCTATTGAACAATAAAGATGAATTTTTGCTGATGCCAGAGAATCAAAGAAAGGAAGGATTTACATAGATATCTACTTGGTCAGTGAAGAGATATTAGTTCGATACATAGAACAGACGAAGGTCTTGTGCTCCACTTTGTGGATTTGACGCCCGTGAAAGGGATGATAGAGCAACGTGTAGACTTGTCCAAAGAGTGTCCAACGTCAGTGAAGAGGCCCAGCATGGAAATGAATGATTATATCCAGGAATAAAATTTGTAAGAGTAAAATATAGTATCAAAACTCCCTTAACTAGAAGAGTTCTCTTCTAGTTTAAGGAGTTTTTATACTATATTTAAGTCTAAAAAAGACTGAAATGTTTAAAGTTTAAATATATTTTAATATAGATTAAATAGAAATTTAATTTGTTTTTGTATTGTTCTTTAAATTTGAAATTAAAATCGGAAAGTTTTAATTTTAAAATTGAATTTAAATTTAAATTTAAAATTGATGTAAAAGTTTTTTAAAAATTTAATTAATTTTAATTTAATAATATTGTCTTATCTGATGAAATAGGATTTTATTATTACAATTTATATAAAATAGATCTCTTCGGGCTTATTTTAAGTTCACATTTTAACCATATTAAATTGGGAGGGTGAAGGAATATAAACATCATATATATATAATCAAAGTAATAAAGTTATATATATATATATATATATATATATATATATATATATATATATATATATATATATAATCAAATAATTATTATAAAATTTGAAATGGCTTTCAGAACTTGCAAAATTATCTACCTTAGATTGCTTAGGACAAAAAGGAGGTTAACATTGATAGAATGAAATAAACAATTTTCATAAAGGACGCAATAAACATTTCAAATATATTAAAATAATATATAACGGAAGAATTTAAAAAATATTAAATTCCTCCTTTTCTTTTCTTTTTTCTCTCTCGGTTTCCATGTTCTTTTTCTTTTTTCTTTGTTTTTCGTAGGTTACAAAATATTAAACGGACAATTTTTAAAACTTTATTTTTATTGGAATTTTGTATACGAGATTTTAACGTGATCTTGTAATATTTCTATGTAATTCCTATTTCGGTTATAAAACAGGCGAGAATCGGCTGAAGAGAGCTTGATATGGTTATCTAAAACGGTTCCCTATTATCAGATTTGAAACCGACGGTACCGATGACTTATCCCATCTAAACTTTCTGTAAATAAAAAATATAAATAATACGCTCTTATTTTCGGTATTTTTTCTTATAATAGAGCACTGCTGGAGTCCTTTTTTCCAAAAATAATACAACTACATATCGACATGTTACAACGTTAAAGAAACACCAGTTATATAGATCAGCTATATAACACTCTTCGGACTCATTCAATGAAGGTCTGGGTGGTGCTTTCTGTACTCGGTGTTTCCGTCCTCCTTGTTGCTTTATGATTATGTAGTGTAACATCAGTCGATACCGATGTAACTATTTTGGACGGGAAAAATAGTTATTTTTCTAATTGTAATGTTAATTTAATTTTTCTTGCTTGAATAACCAACAAACTATGAAATAACACGTACTATTTAAGCTTCTATAAGTTAAAAAAAACACTTAGTCTAATAAACTAAACTTCATAGAACTGATTATTCATCAGCGCATTGAAAAACAATTTGGGCTGTGAAACTCTTGCCAAATTGTTTTTTCAACGCGCTGACAAAGCCTCGTTGTGAATAATTATAATTGACGAACTATTGTATTCTTATATGCCAACAGTGGGGGACGAAACAACTGTACGCAAGATGTTACCAATAAAAGACACAGATTTTGAAAATTAGTGAATACTTGTGTGTCTATTCCTGTTAAATCTGGTATCTTTAAGAATATACATATTACATAGAAAAATGCGACCATGAAAAGTAATATAATTAACATTAAACTTAGAAAAATAAAAGGACTAGTTATTAAAACTGGGAAATAAAAAGACAAAATATTCTAGTAAAAAATTAGTCGAGCAAGTAACTGCTCGACAACAAAATGTTACTTGCAGACTACTATTGAGTAATGACGCCGTAGGTACTGCTTGAAAAAAAACAAATTTTTAATTTCCTTGCCAAATATTTAATGAATTCCTTTCGAATAGTAATAATAATAATCTTCATGTTCTTCTGTTTCATTTCAGATATTATTTTATATAATTCGATATAATATCGATTAAAAAAATCTTTTTTACAAAATCGATCCTTAAGGGTTTTCCGAACGACTATTTATACTACCATAATATAACATTTAACTGTCTGCTAAAACTACTACTACTACTACTACTACTACTACTACTATTCTTTATCTCTATAACAGCGTCACTGACTGCTTGCTAGAATTAAAGAGAAAGAGAGAGAAAGAAAGAGAAAGAGAGGTAAGCGAGGAAAAAAGGCAGTATGTTATTATACTCTCTCTCTCTCTCTCTTTCTCTCTCTCTCTCTCTCTCTCTCTCTCTCTATATATATATATATATATATATATATATATATATATATATATATATGTTTTAGTGCATTGAAATGTATCGAAATTTATCGGCAACTGATAAAGCTATGTATTATTGTGTTTTTTTAAAATGATCAGCCATTTTGCCAGGTCGTCGCTTAGGGACAAGAAAAAAACGGCGCGACAACGTAATTTTTGATATGGGATTATTTGTACTAATACTAAACGCACACACGCGATCATTACAGCGTGTTTTTTCTTTCGTTCTTTCTTTTTTTGTTTGTTTGACGATGTTGTACCGTGTGTGTGTGTGTGTGTGTGTGTGTGTGTGTGTGTGTGTGTGTGTGTGTGTGTGTGTGTGTGTGTGTGTGTGTGTGTGTGTGTGTGTGTGTGTGTGTGTGTTTCTTTTTGCCGGAGTTTATGTAATTATTAACAGGAAAATTGGTGAATATTATGTTCAAGTTTAAGTAAAGTTTTACGATATGGTAATTTTTTTAACTTTATATTTTTTTGCCGGATTTAATAAACAAACAAAATGAAAGTTTGGTGCTTGTGCACTTATGTTACCTTTATTTTTAAATGTTTTAAGCGCCTCTCCTAATGTTTGAATTGCTTTTTAAAGGAAAATTGGTGAAAGTCAAAATTAACACTTGTGGCGATAAACAAAAATAAACAAAAAGCTTTAGCGCGCACGTACCTCTCATGGAATGCCGTAGATCGAAACACAATGAAATGTTATTTGATGCTAGTGCACGTATTGATCCGCGCTATTTTTAAATAGTACTTTCAAGTTTAATTAAAGTTTTACGATACCTTTCTAATTAAATTGTTAGGTGAAAGTACATGTTAAATCCATATCAGCTACTGTATTTATTAACGGGAGTGGTGGGGTTCTACTTAGTGTCTCTAATATGTATGTGACCGGGTGACCTGACTGGATAGGGTCGAAATTTCAGACTTGTAACTGTCAGCATTTTTCAATTTTGGTGGGGGTATGGGCACAAATTCCAAATATTTAAAAACAATTAGAATCTCTTCAAACATTGGGAGAGGCGCTTTAACCATAAAAAAATAACGGTAACATAAGTGCATAAGCACCAAATTTTTGTTTTGTTTTGTTTTGCTTTGCTTTTATTTTATTTGTTTATTAAATCCAGCCAAAAAAAAGTCAAGTTTTTTTTCGCCAATTTTCCTGTCAATAATTACATAAACTCCAGCAAAAAAATATCCCCCCCCCAAAAAAAAACATATAAAACATGGGACGGGAGGGTGTTGTGTACCTATGCTGTACTTTCACCTGACAATTTAATGAAAAAATCGTAAAACTCTAATTAAACTTGAAAAATACTATTAAAAATAGCGCGGGTACTTTCACCTAACAATTTAATAACAGGTATTTTTTGTTTTGTTTTACTTTCATTTGGTTTGTTTATTAAATCCGCACCCCCCTCCCAAGTAAAGTTTTTTCACCAATTTTGCTGTTAATAATGACAGAAATTCCGGCAAAAAAATATCCATCCCCAAAAAACAAAAAAAAAAAACCAGATAAAATCACAACAAAAATCATGCGCAAATTTCAAACCAAAATAAATAAATAAAGCTCGGTCACACACGCAAAATTTATTTCCATGTAAAAATAAGGATGTCTCCATCAATCGAACAACGTTCACCATCGGAGCCGATGTATATTTCGCTAGTAGGGTAGCGCTCGTGTCCGTCGGCCAAATATTTAAATAATTTTTATTATTTTGTATAAAATATTAATGAAATATTTTTTATTTTATGTTTTAAAATTAATAATTCGTAATATCGTGATTTGACGGTGTAAATGCTGATGTGACCCTTCTAGAGGATTCGATCTTACTTTCGAGTTTGCCGGGCTTAACCGCAAGGCTGCCCAAATAAATGCCACATATGTGCATGTGTGTGTGCGTGCGTGTGTACTTTCCTTTAAAGATACTACGTTAATAGAAATAGGTAGAAAGTTTCTGAAAATTAGTAAATAATTGGGTGTCTACTCTTATTAACGTGGTATCATTATTGTGCTACCTAAATAAGTACTTTGTTATGTATTCATATGTGAAATCATTGTCCCAAGTAGTTAATTTACATATAAACATGTGTGTGCGCGCGTGTGCGTAAAGCAAGAGTAAAAAAGCTATTATTAAATCACTAAGAGCGAGAGAAACAAAAATAATTTAATTTAAACGTCCGTAACTTAGGTTTGGCGATGGACGCAACAGCAAAGACGTCACGCTTTTTTTCACGTTCTTTTCCTCCTTCGCGATGTCCTTTTTAATCACTTCGAGGAGTGTAACTTTCCAGTAGATATATAACCTACTAAATAACCAATTAACATTAACTACCAATGCGGGGTCGCAGAAATACCTGGTTTAGGGTCCAGATCGTAGATCTTCCCAGGAGAAGGAAAACTCGAAAGCTAAATCTAGGGGAGGGAGGCCTCTTCAGTCCTGGGCGACAACCTTCCTAGAGCTGGTGACTCAAACAAATTGCCGGTTGGCAAACCTAAACTGGAGGAGATAGGCTCTGTCTATCGCCCGGCTTTCATACTCCTTCTTTGCCTATTAGCCAGGCGTAGAGGCGCTATCACAGGAACTCGACAGAATCACCCAGTGGTCGACCTTGTTTCCTGACTAGAGCAACTAACGCCGTTTCCCCCCTCCCGCCACATCCCATCCCCCTAAACTGGACACCGGGGGTGCTTCAATACCAAATATGCCGGTACGGTTGGATTGGGCTGACTTTTGTCTGATGGGTTGTGAGTACCGGTTTGACAGTTCCTGGCTACTGTTGTACAATATCAGGATGTTTGTAGTGCCATGTCGCGCATGGAAAGGGACCCTAGACGCATTCCCAGTGGCCTTTCCTGAGGCCACAATCATGTAGGCAAAGACAGCTGATGGTCTACTTGTATTGCATGTCTGATATTCTGCACAACCAGTCGTCCAGCACCCCTCACTCACTTTAACTAAAACTTTAAAATTAAATAAAATCGAATGACAGTTCAATCAAAAATTACGTTTAGACCAGGACCAAACTAAAAAAAAAACAAAAACAGCCTCCCTCCGTGAGGCTTGCATTTACGAATATCCACAGGCTTAGAACTAACTTAGATGACGTTGAATCATTTCTCCTAGTAAACACCCCGGATATCTTAGCATTAAGTTGAAATAACCTACACTTCTCCATTCCCTCTAACCATTTTAACATGCCTGGTTATCTCCCACTCTGCCGCAAGGACTAAGACAGACGTATGCACGGACTTGGAGTTTACGTAATTCCTTCCCCCTGACTAGATAAACTAAACTAGAATCAGACGACCAGGCCTACTTGTATTTTCTCTACTGCTCTCCCTCGATACTGCACCCTAATAAACAAAGTCTCTGACAGCATAGATATATCAATCTCCCTCGATACTAGCGCACAAGTACATGTATTTGGTGACTTTAATGTCCACCATAGTAACTGGCGTGGGTTCTCTACTTACACAGACGTAGCTGGTAGCACAACACATAGCTTCTCTATATCTCATTCCCTATCAGAGACGGTTACATTTCCGACACGTTTCCCAGACCAGCAACATCAACATGCCTCACTTTTAGATCTGTTTCTGACTACAGTCCCCTATGATTGTACAAAGAATGCCCACAGGCCACTTGGGAATGCTGATCATAATGGTAGAAATCGCCCTAAATTCTCGACCCAAAACTGAAGACCCACTACTCAAAATAACGAGGTATTACAAAAAGGCTGGCTGGGAAGCCATCAGGGATCTCATCAGAGATGTCACATGGGGAAATATCTTTTCTCTTCCAACTGAACAGTGCGCAAATGAAACCATTGAATGGTTCAAAACAGCAATTGAAGCACATGTTCCCACACGGAAATTCTATAGCAAGCCCCACTCTCCCCAATGGTTTACTTTGACTTGTGCAGCTGCCATTGCTCAAAGGTAGTATGCAAATTCAATCGGCATGTCCAGTTCAAACAGACAGAAGTACATAGAAGCTATTTGTAAGAGAGAAATGGCGACAGCTAAGCCAGAATACACTGAAACAACCAGAAAATGCATCAAAGCACAGAAATTAGGAACCCGTGATTTTTGAAAATCTACAACAGAGTAGTAAATAATGGGCATCAACGATTCCTCCACTATCAAATAATCATGAGGTTGTTTGCACAAGAAGGTTAACCTACTTGCCAGTCGGTTAGCCTCTAACTCTACATTGGACCCGACACACTATTCCCTCCCTGACTTTCCTTTGCAGACAGTAGATGATTTGAAAATCCCCCCCTTCTCAGGTACAAGGTATCATAACAAACCTAGACACCTCAAAAGCATGTGGACCCGATCTCATCCTGGCTGTGCTATTAAAAAAATGCTTCGCTGAGGTTGCTCCAGTTCTCTCCAAACTTTACAACAAATGCCTCAACGAATCTTGTTTTCCTGACTGCTGGAAAACCGCTTCTGTGGTACTAGTTTTTAAGAATTCTGGTGAAAGAACTGACCCATTAAATTATCGTCCCATTAGCATTCTCCCGCTTTTCGTCAAAATATTTGAGTCCTTAAATAATCAAGCTCTAGTCCATCACCTTACAGCTGCTAAACTCCTGACCGACAATCAATATGGATTTAGGCAAGCCCGTTCCACAGCAGATATCCTAACTGTAATCTTTGAACATATATACCGTTCACTAGACAAAATAGGGGAGGGTAGAGTTGTAGCCCTTAATATATCTAAGGCTTTTGACAGGGTATGGCACTATGGTCTTTTAAGAAAAATTAGAAGTGGAAGAATACATAATGTAATTAAATCCTTCTTAAGTAAGAGAAAAATCCAGGTTGTCCTTGATGGTCGTACATCTAAACAATAAAATATAAATGCAGAAGTACCTCAGGGGTCTATCCTTGGACCTTTATTATTCTTGATATTCATAAATGATAAAATCCCTGATAAAATTATTTCTGAGATGGGTATATTTGCTGATGACACCACACTCTATAGGGGAAAATAAATGAACACATATCTAAGAAAGTGGCAGAAACACTAGAGGATGATCTCTAATCTGTAGTGGAATGGTGAAAAAATGGATGGTCACATTCAATGCTGCCAAGATTAAGCTTGTTTCCTTCAATAATTACAAGAAACCTGCTCTACCACCATACCAATGGTCAAGAACACATTACCCGAATGTACTTCTTTTAAACTCTTCGGCATAACGTTTACAGGGAACATGAACTGGAATAGATACATTGAGAGCATTGCCAAGGCTGCTGCGAAGGTGAGCTCTCTCTACTGCACTAGAAAACTACTTACGCCTCAAAGTATCCTATACCTCTATAAGGCCACCATTCGCCCATGTATGGAGTACTGTTGTCACATTTGGGCTGGTGCATCTGCTACTTGTCTCTCTCTTATTGACAGGATTCAAAAGAGAGTCGCCAACCTGATAGGTCCTGAACTGTCATCTAGGCTTCAGTCTCTGTCCCATCGATGAAATGTTGCATCCCTCTGTCTGTTCTACAAATACTTTAATGGTGAATGCTCTGATGAACTACAAGCATTTGTACCCCCTCGATGTCAACACCCCCGGCAAACCCGACAAGCAGCTAAATCCCACCCCTTCACAGTAGATCTCTAGGTGTAAGAAAGCCTTCTACTCCAATAGTTTCTTCCCCAGAACTGCTAGACTTTGGAACTTGCTTCCGGGATTCTGCTTTCCCAACTGACATGCAGAAGTTCAAAGTAAAATCAGCTATTCTGCACACTTTGAATAAAATCGATTTCGGGCATTATACTTGCATTGTTAGAAATAATAATAATAAATGGAATATTGTCAGTCACACCAACATTTTTAATGTCAATTTTCGTTCCGAAATGTCCAACATTGTTGGCATTTTTTTTTTTTTTGAAAATTTATGAAGGAAATAAAAATTTGACAAAAAAACATATATCCAATCTAAATAGAAAAGGAAATAGTGGTGACTTTGTTCTTTAATATTCAACCATCACCTTGTCGTGCATGGGGCTGTAACTGCATCCCTGCAGGCAAACAATGATACTGTTATGAATCATTATAACTCAATTGGAAAATAAGATTTCTGCTTCAACAGATAAATGTGCAATAAAATCTTTACCGGAAAATTATTTTACTGAAACTATTGATCAATATTACACTTTAAAAAGGAAGATACTAGAGTTAAAAAAAAAAAAAACTATTTACACTCAAACAATTCAAAAATTTGCTCAAAACTGACTCTTCAATTCTCCAACATTGTAATGAATGTCAATAAAATACTGAGCACTTGGAAAAAGTCACTAGAACTTTTTCTACTGCAACGAAATATTTGCGTGTTCAAATAAATAGATTTATATTTGAAAATTACAATCCTCAGCGAATTAGTTCTGAAATTATGAATTTGGTACTCTTGCATAATTTGACCCAAATTCTCGTGATTTTCCGTCAAGCCCGGATCGGGCGAGACCGGCAATCATCGGTGATAGCCGAGCGGCGTAACAGGCGCCGACTAAGGAAAAAAAGCAAAACAACCCGAAAACATACAAATGCAAATTATCAAAAAATAACAAAAAAAACTACCTTGAAAAAAGCAAATATGTTTATTTAATTCATTTTAGTATTTATTTTATTTTTTATTTTTTTTTTGTAAAATATTTATCAACAGCAAGTTATTGAAAAAATGATATCTTCAAGAAAAGGTTGTTTATTCGTATAAGTGTTAGGTGTAAGTACAATTTTTTGTTTTTCTTTTACCATATTTTTTTCTTGTTTTTTATTTTATTTTCAAGACTTTTTGTTCAGTCAGGTTGTTTTTTGGGGGGGGGGTTAAGTGGGGGGGATTACACAGAAATAGAAAAACATGTTTGTTTGTTTTTTTCAAAAACTCGTGAATTTTTTTTTTAATTTATTAAAAACAAATTTTAACGGTTGTTAATTGCCAACGGAAGAACTTTCTTGAGATGAGGATATTTCCTTAGGAATCTTCGGTCGACTGTTGATCGACCATCGACAACAAAGAGGGAGGTGATGGGGTAGAGGGAAATGGGTTGCATTCGGAAATGTGATTTATGATGGAGACAAAAGGATCGTTTCCAAATTTTTTTCTCCACATAAATTCAAGTCAATATGTACCCTGAAGCTCCCGGCTGGTCCCGCATTCTTGCTTGTTACGCTGTTTTGCTTCCTTCCACATCCTCTCGGCGTGGTTCGTTGTTTTTCTAGCATGCACAGATTTATTTCCTTGCCTGTAATTTTTTCCTGTTTGGCGAGTCTGAAAATTTGTTTGTCAGCTTTTTTTTGGGGGGGGGGTCAGTCGATTTCTTCCAATTCGAATGTCGTCTGCTTTCATTTACATATCGTTTTTTCATTGGCTAATCAAACTCCCAGAAATTGAAGTACAAAAAAAAATTTTTTAATAAATAAATCATTAAAAATAACTATTCATAAATTACAAAATTACTAAAAACATAAAAATATAACTTTTTAAAGTTGAATTAGCGTTTCAACATTTGAACAACGCTCGGCTCACACCGATGATTGCCGGTCTCGCTCGATCCGGGTTTGACGGGAAATCACGATAATTCGGGTCAAATTATGCTAGAGTATCATGAATTTCAATACAAAAAAAATTGCATAAATTTCAATGTAAAAACAGCTATTGTGCACACTTTTATTAAAGTTTATTTGGGGCATTATACTTGAATTGTTAGGAATAATAATAACAAGTGGAATATTATCAGTGACACTAATATTTCCCATAATTTCAATTTTCATTCCAAAATGTCCAACAATATTGGCATTTCTTCTGAAAAATATAAAAGGAACAAATATTTGAGAAAAATCAGGTCATATATCCAATAGAAATAGCAAGAACATTAGTTCTGACCTTCTCCCTTAACATTAAACCACTACCTCAGCATATTATGGTTTTGTAACTTCATCTCCGCAGGCGAACGATGGCACTCCAATGAATGATTTAAACTCAGAAATGTTTAATATTTTTTGTAAATATTGCATTATGTGATACTTTTCATGTGATCCTTAGCACGTTTTATTAATAAATATAATGCTATTATTTCTATTGTTGTTAATGTTGTTGATAAATATAATTTAAAAAAGTTAGGTATTTTCTTGAAAAAGATGTCTGCCTCAACAGAAAAATGTCCAACAAAATGTTTAACTGGAAAATATTTTACAGAAAACTATTGATATTGAACTATAAAAAGGAAAATACTAGAATTAAAAAGAAATAAAATTTTATTTACACTCAATCAGATGTGCCTTATGCACTAATAAAAATGGAATTGGCATTTTGTTGCACTTTTTAAGATTTTAAATATTTATAAATTTTCTCATTATAAAAAACGATTATTATATTGATTATAATCTTTTGACAGAAATAAAATGAATTGCATATAAAACATTAGAAGAAAATATTTAAATCATAAGAAAAATCTAAAATCAGTAAATTATCAATAAATTTTGTCATAATATAAATACGTTTATTAGATTAATTTTAATTTGTAAAAGTAAAAAAAACGACATTAAAAAATCCAAAATCAGCGAATTTATTCAATTTTGTCATAAAAAAACGATCGTTTTATTAATATTGCTAAGAAAACATGTTTTACTTGATAATCAATCATACATAAATTATGCCTGTAGTATTTGAAGAAATTTTTTATAATGACAAAATTTATTAATTATTTACTGTTTTTTAATTTTTTCATTATCGTTTTGTTTTGCAATTTAAAAAGAATCCAATAATTTTTTTTATATAAAAATATATTGACAATTTACTGATTTAAAATATTTCAATCGTTTTTTTTTATTAAAAAAAAATAATACAATTTAATAAATAATCATTTTTTACAAAATTTATTTACAAAATTTATTTACAAAATTTGACAATATTTATTGATATAACTGGATGATTTAAAATTTAGGATGCTGAAACGCGACATAAGAAAAAGAAAGTTTTTGTTTACTAAGATTCGTTCAGTTTGTCATCATAATTTAGGAGGCTGAAACCAGATATAAAAAAAATGAAAGTTCGTCTAGTTTACTAAGATGCGTTCATTAAGTCAGATAATAAAATTGGACGCTGAAACCAAGCAATAAAAAAGAGATGTAAATAGTTAAGAAAGAAGATCGGCCAACTTATTTCCGAAGTTTTATTACGAATACTTTTTTGGGAAAGGAAAAAGTAAATGTTACGGAAAGATAAACATTAGTCTTTAACATCGTGAAAATGCGACGATAAGAAAGTATTATTTTTTTTGCAAACAATGTGCGGCGATAATGTGTGTGTAGTTAAATTTGGGGGTGTCCCTTCGCATAGTTATGATTATGAAATTTCTGGAATAGTTTTATTTGCTTTAATATTCAGAAAATGTGATGATAAGAAAAAATTTTTTTTCTTTCTTTTGCAAACAATGTGCAACGATAATGTGTGTATAGTTAAATGTGAGGCTGTAACTGCGTATAGTTATGATTATGAGATTTCTAGAATAGTTTTATTTGCTTTAATATTCAGAAAAATTTTTATTTGCTTTAATATTCAGAAAAGTTTTGGGAAAAAGAGTTAAAAGTCATGGAAAGGTAAGCAATCGTTTTTTAACATCGTGAAAATGCGACGATAGGAAAGCATTTTCGTGAATAAAAAATGTGCGGAGATAATGATTGTGTATTTTAATGTAGAGCTGTAACTTCGTATATTTATGATTATGAGAGTTCTAGAATATTGTTTACTTGCTTTAACATACAAAAAGAGAGCGATTCACGTAGATATAGAGGACATGTTGGTGGAGATTTGTAGTGTTCGTTTTAAGTATCAGTATGTGTAATCCAGAATAACCAATTTTTACATTTTCAGCCAATGAGAATACTCGAACTGTAAATAGGGATAAATCATTATTTTCGAATAGGGAAGTGTAAAGGTACTTGTAAGTATCATGCAGTTCATAGGGGTGGCAAGACAATAGAGCAGTACTGTGTATACTTTCACCTGGTCATCATTGAGAGCGGAAGTATCACTATTTTTATAGGAAAAATAACAGCTACTTCCATTGTAGATCTTTGCGATAGTGATGATGTCTCTGCTAGGATTAAATCTAGGGTTTTATTATAACGAATTAATGTGTCTAAAATATCGTTCTATAGTTACATAAGATAGTGGGTAAAAATTTAGACATAATAAATTTGTGTGTGGCATCTGTTGTTGTAAACCTACGGTATTTTAGTCCAGAGGGGAATTTTTTCAATCAAATTATTATATATGATAATAATAATAATAATAATAATAATAATAATAATAATAATAATAATAATAATAATAATAATAATAATAGGGATTATATAACTAAAAATGTGATGCAGTAAAAATCTATCTCTATCAATTTTTTTTATCTCGTTTATTTTGAACAGTTTTATAGGGGTGCGTCTTGTGTTTGTATGATTTATTTCTGATGGCCATCATATGATAGAGGTACTTAGTTTTGAATGTGTTTATAATAGCACATATTTTTCAGGATTATTGGTGATTTTGTATACAATATTTATTACCTATTCATTAGGGGAACTTTTTATTATTGTTACAACTTCTGCCTTGGCTGTTGGCATTGGTGTTTCTGTTATTATAACTACTCGGAATTTCCATACTGTATTTTTATGAGAGCTTGCATATTATCTATTTAATATTATGTTTGTGTTTTGTTAGTCCGTACATTACGCTTTGAAAAAGTCAAGTACAATTTTTGATGGCTAAACTGCGTCAAATAAAAGTCACATTCACGAAATTTTGCTAGCAACCCTGGACAATAATATTAGAGTGATCTCCCTTTGATATTGCCTCGTTTTCGAATATCATTATGATAACATATGATCATTGTTTTAATGGTGTGAGAAAAAACTTGTAGTAATTTTGACATGTAGTTATTCTTCACCAATGAAAAGTTAACTTAATTTTACGTAAAAAGGGAACATTATAAAAAAACAGAACAGAAAAAGAAGGATATCGTCTCCCGAGACTGAAGGAGTAAATTAAAGATTGTTTGTATTAAACTATGTAGTACAATATTTATTTCTGTGTATTTATATTAGTACTTATTAATTTATCTCATTTGGGTCAGTTCTATATTTAAAATGCAATGAACACTATTTTCATAGAAATGCTAATAACGTCATTTAGTGCGTGTTATCTTTTTTTACTGTTCAGAAAATTAATTGTTGCGCTATAAAGAAAAATATCAGCTTTATCAAAGCATATTAATTGATTAATATATTTATCATTCCGTAGAATTGACATGTTTTGTTAGTCCACATTATTTTAGAGATCGTTATATACAATAGTTTTTTTCTACATTAAAATAATACTAATACTTTCGTTGGCCGACGTTTATTGCTTTCACTTGAAAATATACTGAAATCAGTCTAGTGATGAATGTAAAACTATAGCTATTTACGAATGTAAATAAGATTCACACAATAAGTATTCTTATATTAGAAAAGAATTAAGTATATTTGTCGTCTTATTTATATTATAATATTACTAATATTTCAGTCAGTTGCAGCAACTTCCGTTAAAATAAATATATATTAAATTACCTCCGTTTGTGTTACACAAAATAATATCTATTTAAATATCATGGTTTTGGAGGATACAAAATTTTATCATCGCAATTATGAAGAGAAGACTATTTTTTAATATTCATGTGGAAAGTAAAATGTGAGAGGGGAAAAAGTCAGCTGACCAGTTTCGTTTTCACTTAACAGGATTTGTATCGAGAGGTTTTTATAGGGAAAATACAAAGTTCCTCTGTATATTTAAAACAAACCCAACACGATTTTATATATGCAGTGAAGAAATATCTGAGAGACTAATTGCATCTAGACCTAAAAGACAACCCTTCTGTTTACAAACAGGGTGTCGTTTTAAACGAACGTGAATAGTCCCTAAGATCTTCAAGTGATATATCCCCTGAACATGACTAATAATAAAAAATGAGTTAATGCTAAAATTCGTTGAATATGATGGGTTTTTAAGCAAATGGTCCGTAAAAGAGGAACCATAAATATTGTTTAGCTCGTCCGTTCGTCGGAAAGCTCCGTATCTGATTTCACTAGGTATGTATTGTTGTCGACTACTTATATAGAGAGAGATATTAAGCAGATACAAAGCGTATGTTATTATGTTATAAACAAAGATGATGCGCAGATGTTTTATAATACAATTAACTGAAAGAAAATAAAGAAGAAAAATTAATAGATTATCAATATTTAATTAACAAGATTCGCTTTATTCGTTTGTTATTTTAAATTGGCTTCCTTTGAAATGTGTTTGAGGCTTTTGCAGTTTCCAATAGTGAGAGAGCGATTGTTCAGTATGCGGGTTACCATCAAGATGAAGGTGGCGAGATTGTATGTCGTATAACGCATATTATCGACCAAATTCACACGAGGATCAAACTTACTTTCATGTCAAAGTTTCTGTTTAATATTGGACAAATTCGTTTGTTTATGAACTCGATCAATCTTTAGAATATCGGTACATTTTTTATGTTATCATTGTCTAATTTCAGTTATATAATTGCATTATATATTATTAGCCTGGGTGCTCGGCGTTGCTCAAGTGTTTTCAGGTGTGTGTTGAGCAAAAAAAAAAAGTGGTAGTAGGCAGGCAGGCAGGCAGGCTCGAAACCGTACCGCAAAGGAGAATAAGAATGTGAAAAAAAAAAACGCGAAGTCTTTGCTTCCAAACCGGGCCAGTCAATCGAAAAGGGGGGTTACTTTCGAAAATATCAGCGAAAAAAGCGACCCCTCCCTGTAGAAAAGTTCCCAGGTGAAGTAATTAATGTTTTAGCCAATTTTTCGATGTTTGTCGTCTGAAGGGTCGAGCTTCAAAACGATACCGATCTCGTGAAAACCCGTCGTCTCTGTCGAAAGTTTTAGGTAGGCATACATACATACATGCATACATGATTTCAACGTCTTGTCAGACGAGTGCCACTCCCTCAGACACTTAAAGCCCATGAGCCCAAAAATGACACAGGACCATTTTAATAGACAAATGCCTGAGGGAGTATCTATACACAGATGATGTTACAGAGTCTTAGCTTTGTACGACAGCTAAGTCTCTCTCTCTCTCGGTTCAAAATGTTGAGATCCAGCAACAAGCAAGAGCAAGATAGCCAGCAACAAGTTAAACTACAGACCAGCTTTATGCGGGTACTGGTCTCACGCTTTATGGTATTTTAAATCAGAGATTTGCTTCTCCTAGAAAGGTTGCCTTCACCATGGCTTACGGGAGCCCTCTCCACCCTAACACACACATAAATACATACAAACACACACGGTGCTAGTTGGCCGTTGACCCCGAAATAGGGTTCATTCGCCCTTTGGAAGGTCTTGTTTTTAATCCTTCAGAGAGACTAGCCACCCTCCTCACCAAACAAATCTGGTGAGGTAACCAGTTTAGTCGCCGGTGACCCGACCATGAGGCAGGTAGTACTGGGTTACATGGTACCAGTAGCATATGACATGACCTGACATACATACATACATTTAAACAGACAGGTGAGATTCATATTATAGAAGATGGTTGGCATATAATTATATAACAACGCGTTAAAATTGACCGACATTTTCTTGGATGAACAAACGTCATTTTGTGATTACAATTCGTTAACTAAGAAAGTCAATGCAATGCAGTTTTTTTTCTAAATAAACAAACATTTATTGGTTTAAAATCAACTTAGTCTCGGCAATCAAACGTTGAGAAAAAATCATTAATTCATTTCACGCGTTCCTCTTTATTTAGAACATCTGAAAATATTGCACTTGAAGGTCACACGAACTTTATTTTTCTAGTGACACAATGCCACGAGGAAAGAAAAAAACACAAACTGATTGTGTACCTGATGATGGCGTTATATAGCCGAAATTATTCTTTAAGCAAATAAATGGGTGTTTATTTTTAAATCTTCCGTTGCACTTGCGAATTTAAAATTAAATTTAAACAACACTTACATCGAGGAAAATAAGACGTCATTAACACTTTTGTTCTGTTATCTGAAAGCATTTAAGAATGACCCGAACAATAAATAGAACATGTTTTTTTACTTTAAGACTTAGAGTCTAAGTGAACAAAGCAACAGATAGTATTAAGCTGGGTAATTTGTTTGTAATGCATACGGGAAATGATCTGGCTGTACTCAGATCCCGTTGTACTCCTCGAGGCGAGCATTGTCGTAGTTGCTATGCTTCTCGGTATAGTTCATTTTTTCGGTATTTACTCACATTCTGCGAAGTATGAACTCTTATTCCTATTTGAATAGCAATACTATTGCACTTTTGCATTTATGCAACTCTATATTGTCTATGTATAAAGCTGTTTTTTTTCTTTTTGTTTGCATGATTGTTTGTTTACATTTCTGAATTTTTGAAATGGGGATCATTGATTCGTATTATCTGTATTATTCGGACTATTGTTCTCATCGTGAGTGTTATTTTCACAACGTTTCAGTCAATGTAACCTCCGACCTTCTTCAGGTGTATCTTGAGTTTTTTTGATGTATGGGGGCACTATTGGGGCCATAAGTTGTAGGGATGCTAATCTACATGCTCTCCTTCCATCAGTCAATCGAAATTTTTTTTATCTTGTCTGCATTGAGGCAAAGGGCCGTGACACAGTAGATAAAGTACTTGGTAAAATTTATTTGAAAATTACACTGTTCGGGAAGTTGAAGTTCAAATCCTCAATGCAGGCGAAACTCAAAATACAATTGCAAATTACTTAGAACGCTAATCTAATCATGGCTGATATATATATATATATATATATATATATATATATATATATATATATATATATATATATATATAAACTAACATAAAAAACCCTAGCCTAGATTTAAAACAGGTCAAGAAACTAGATATCCAGGCTAAATAGAGCACACACAAAGGAACAGGTCAACCAGAGGTCAAATAGGCCTTTGTTCGGTAAGTGCATGTTCATTGGCTAATAGGAAGGGTGCGGTAGATACTAGAAAGCTGATTGGCTAACTAAAATCTCAATAGAAGGTGCGTATAAAAAAACGACAGACAACCACAAAATTCGCGCATAAGCCTGAAGAGTCCTAGAGTGGATGAAACGCTGAATATTCAGTGTAGCTTAATCGCCATATATATTTTATAACTTACTATATATATATATTGCTTTCAATATGTAAAAATTTCCAAATTTTTTAACAGCACCTTTTTTGTAACGCAGAAACAATCGTTAATATAATGTCAATACTGAATTTTTCCGCTTTGACTCATCAGAAAGATGGGACTTTTTTAACTTTGAAAAGAAAAGAAAAAAGAATTAGGCATGATTATATAAAGCCGAAAAAAATTTTCCAACTCGACATTCTCTCTATACAGCTACTTAAAACGATATATATTTCTTTTGCGGGAATATCCTTACACGGATACCTAACTTTATATGAATATAAATTTGATAATTATTTAATAGTCTTTCATTTTAAAAAGAGTTTGAAGTATTTGATGGTGTTAGATTGCACCAACAACGAGTTTCGGTTTAATCTATGTTGCGTGTACACCTTATTCATCTTATGAAAGCTGTATATTTTCCTTGTTTACCATACTTTGTAGCCTTTTCGGGCTGACGACTTTCACGGAAACATTTAGCTCAGGGTGGAGGTGATGCAATGAATATATGTATATCCGGGTCTTTCTTCCTTACAAGATTGTGATTGGTTGATTAACACACAAGTACCGACTTATGGAGCCATCTAGGGAGAGATGTCGAAAGGTACGCAAGCCACATGCTAGAAACACTACCTGCGACTACGACACTTTTACCAAATTATTACTCGTGCAAAAGTAAAACCGCACATGTACTTCAACGTTATATATTCGGCATTATATCATCAATCCTCATCTACAAAATTCAGAAACATATGAAATATATACAGTTTCAGATTAATGCGAAAATGGGAACAACTCGGCACTTTTTTCTATTTCATAAATATACCACACATTTTTTAATTCTAACGACTATAGTTTGTTAAAAAAATACAAAAAATATACATAATTATGTAATTATACAAACAGACCTATAATTATATTTTCTCAGCCCATCACATTTTTCACGTCCACGCGTTGTGTGCTCCCAAACGGAATCTCTTCTTCTCTCTCATGTTCTCTCTTGGGCTACGTTTTACCGTTTCTGTTAACTCCCGTGGTCTAGCAATCATCATCGCGGCCTCATCAAGTTGGACACGGATGACCTCTCATTGTCTGTAATTCTCAACTAATCATGTTATATGCTAGTGGGTCTACTTGCCAAATATCGAACACGAATCTCAGGTATCGTTTTGCTCTGGTTAGGTTTAACGCTGGAGTTCCTACAACAACGGATTTTTCAAGGAGTTTTCTATAAATTTATCATCAGCCTATTTTTATTTATGATTAGATTTTCGTATTCTAAATCGTGTCGGTGTAATACCAACTCAAAAAATAGCAGAGCACGAAGATGAATCATTAAAAGAATTATTCAACAACTTACAGAGCAATGTTTATAGATCTTGCCCCCCCTCTCTCTCTCTCTCTCTCTCTTTCTCTCTCTCATCCACTGATCAGTGATTTTGAACGAAGATCAAATAGAATACATCCCTTTCTGTCTTCCATTAGATTTATTTCGACTTTGTTTAAAAATATAAATAAAGAACTTTGAATTGAGGATTATAAATCCGGAAAAATTACGCATGGGTGTGTACAAGAAGAACATACAGCTACCAACAAATGACTACAATATCTGGATTTTAACAGTAGTTTGTTCTCTCCCACTGCAAGAACGGTGACACCAGGGTCGGAAAGTGGAATTGAGACGTCAATGTCCCAGAGGAGGGACACTGACCTACAAAAAGTGCCTGGACAGCCTCTCCGGCATTCCCCGGTGAGGGCGCCTCAGGCGATTAGCAATAAACTAACCCCTTCTCAAAGAGAAAGCAAAGCCTAGGAGGCTAGATCTCCTAGAACTGCACAGAACTTTTACACCCACCGCAAAATCAATAGGGACCGGATCATTACAGGAATGGTTTAAAAAAAAATCACTAACCGTCATGGCAGCTTGGTTTTCTTTATGTGTTATACAAGGTCGAAACAGTATACAATTACAGTTAACATATTTTAGTGTGAATTAAAGATCGCGCTCTTTCCAAATGATACCACAATAATTTCGTTTAACTTTTAAAACCCTATTCAAAAAATTGTTGTCGTGTCCACCCTGCGGATTGCAATGAACTCTTCCTCTTACGTGGGAATATATCTCTCGGCATTATCCGTAAGTCGTGTATACTCGGCAGTCAAACTGACTAATAATTACACTATTTGATGTGTTTTCGTTTCTGTTCACAATATACGGGTCTAATAAATACTGAGTTATCTATTTCTTCCGACTATTTATAATTCCCCTTTATTTTGTGGCAGAAGCTGTGATGGAGTCTGGTAATATATCTCTCGGCGGATTCACTGGTTTTAAAGTAAATTCTAGAACCAATCTTTTTCCCGTAGCACTAGTACAGAAGGAAAAATTAAACAATCACGTACACATATACACTGAGGTGGGGGCGATCATTCGGGTTGCATTCAAATAACACAGTGTATATATCAGTGATTGCTTTCATTCTAAACAAATTTAAACAAGAGAATATCAGTCCTTAGCTTCGGTGTCCGGCTCACCTTCATTCGGATATTTTAAAGGTTCGAAGATCTGTCCATTTGTAGATTCATCATACATTCCTATCACCTTTGCATAGACCACTCCTGCACAGGAATGAATTTGTTTTGCTAATTTTAAATGATGTGGTAACGTAGTACAAAGTCTGGTAGGTACTGCTCCGAATTTATTAGGTTGGTGCAAAAGTAATGTCGTTTTTACGTTAAGTGTTCAACGTCAAAGTGTCAAAGAACGACATTATTTTTGCACCAACGTAATATAAACGGACTCACTTCGTATTACAGTCTAAATAATCCCCAACTGTTTTATGGAAGAAACTTTGAAGGAGTCTTGTAACATATCTCTCCACAGGTTGATTCTAGGTCCACTCTTTTTCTTTTAGCATTTGTACAGTAGTAAAAATGAAACAGTCATACGCATACTGACGTGGGGGGGGCGATTACTTTGATTTCGTTAAAATAACACAATGTATATACCTGATTATGTATCCTCTCTAACACAAATTTGAACAATCGCATACCAGTCTTAGCTACCAGATTCGGTTCGACTTCATTCAGATATTTTAATTTTTATCCATTCAGAATTTTCTACATTTGAAGAGTTCATCATGACTATGATTTCACAATCTTACAAAACTAAGAACTATTATCTTGCGAATGGACGTTATCTGCTTGACATTTGTTAAGGAAGGATAACCAAATTGCTTTGCATCTTTAAATAAGGTTCAAAGAGGTGAATCTAGCTTTCGTATTGTATACCAAAATCTGTGACAGAAATTCACAAGGTTAGTTTTTCATTCTTTGCCTTCTTGGGATCTATCTTTTAGTAAGCTTATTCATTTCCAAGATCTCGGTTAAAACAACACGAACTGAACAAGGACTAACGCTTATGGACTTAGCTATCCGATTGATAGCATGCTGTTTCGTACTATATGGATTATTCTGACTATTATTCTCACCTTAAGTGTGATAAGCAAAACGTTTTGGTCGAAGTAATGTCCTACCTTCTTCAGACGTATCTTAGCGAATTCGGGAATCTTTCTGTTGAACTCAGGAATCTACAAGGAATTTGGTACGGAACCCACGAGTGTAACATGTTCCCCTTCCGTCAGCCATGACTGGTCAAAAGTCCTCGTCGAACTCCGGTATCTTTATGTCGCAAGAACCCGTGACGCAATGGATAAAATACTTGATAAATTCGGTTGTAAGTTGCATTCTTCCAGTATATACTTGATAAAATTACGTTGTAAGTTGCACTCTTCTGAGGGCTGAATGTTCAATCTTCACTGCACGCGGCACTCAAAATTCAATTGCAAACTACTAGGTACGGGCAAAATGAATGCCGATGCTCAAAATGTATAAACATTTTTACCCTTACTTTTACTTAAAAATCCACCAAAAATCAGGAAATTAACCAATTTTAATGAAAATTTCAGTATTTATCAAATAATGATCGCGAAATATAATGAATACATTATTTTTATTTGAATCCGAGTGGAAATGTATTTTTTAAACAAAAACACCTTTACTAAAGTTATGTTTTTTTTTTTTGTAGTAAAAAAAAATGCCAGAATTTATTTCGGCTTTTTTATGAAAATAAAGCATCGTAAATAATAACAATTAAAAAAATTAATTAATTTTTACAGGAATATAAGGAAAAAAGCACTTAAAGTTCGTATTAACGAAATTAATATAACTTGAAGAAAAATTAATTTCTCGAACTATCGATATTATAATTGAATTAAGCATCGGTTATTTTCCCTCAAAAAAATTTAATTGCAAAAATTTTTTTTTCAGTTACAGTTTTAAGCTAATCTTTATATGTGAGATTCTAATATTTTCATTGCTCGCAACAACGTATAATCATCCATGTAGGATAATTTTCATATAATCTTGGAAAATAAAGTAAAAAAAATTAGATTGAAAAAGAGGAACATACAAAAATAATTCAATTAAAAAATGGAAAGAATTATACAAACGTTCCATTTCGGTAAGTACGGATGCATATTCTCGAAAAGAAAAGGAAACCCGTCGGTTTTGCCCCCTCCACCTCTTCCCCCACCTTTTTCCTCCAACTACCCGATGTTATTTTCAGATTCGTTTCAAATTGTGTAAGTCGACTTTAAATTTCACGTAAACATTCCGATTAATTAAAACGTAAGTTTGTATTTTTTTAAGTGTTAATTGTTTCAATAATTATAAATTGTTTCTCTTTCACTTTGAATTCTGTATAGATATTAATAATTAATAATGTTAACTTTTTTTCAATGAATAAATTGTCAGTATAATTAATGAATTTAATTTACATTGTTGCCGTTTAAAGTTTATGCAAGTTTAAATTCTGTTAATAATTCTTTAACTTTTTTAATGAATAAATTATCATTGTAACTTAGTGAATTAAATTCACTGAATTTAATTGAGTCACTTAAATTGACTAAGTTGATGTCAATTAAATTGACCTTCCAACACTTAAGATACTTTTGTAGTTTTATTAAAAAGTAATTTGCATCATATCGGCCGACTGTTTTGGAGTTTCATAACTTTTCGATTCTAAAACAGAGTCGGTCAATATTCTGGAACACCACAATGGATTCATTGTATTATATGATCATTAATTAATAAATGCTGAAATTTTCATAAAAATTGGTTGATTTTCTGAATTTTTATGAATTTTTAAGTGAAGGGAGGGGTTTGCAACTGCAAACAAAAACAAATGCTCGATATGTCGGAAGATTGTTAAATAATAATGAAATTATGCCCTTAATGTGCTTCCGTGCTTCTTTGAATTTCGCCGCCATGTTTATTTATTTATTTTTTTTTGACATGAAACTAATCTTGTTGCTACCATGTTCACATTTTTGGATAATTATTACCCTTTTTAGCAAAAGTTAATTACGTTTATTTTATTAATTCATTATTTTAAGACTTTAACTTAATACTTCATGTGGAAATAATTCCAGAAAACTTATATTTCTCTTGCCATTGAATTTTACGTGAAATATACGGTTTTTCAGATCTGAGATAAAATTATTCCATGTATTTTTTCTTTGAGAAATCAATTTTAAGCTGTAATCTTTTGAACATAATCAAAAGTAACCGAAAATTAAAAAAAAATATTATGATTAGCAGGCGTTCAAAACCAGGTGTCCTACCTAAGCAGCCATTAGAATTGCCCGTACCTACAAACTACTTAGTTCTACATTCATGGCTGACGGAACGAGAACATGCTACCCGTGTGAATTAAATAGAGGGTTCCGTTTTAAATTTTGTCCAACTCGCCGAGTTTGTCAAGTTACATCTGAAAAAAAGTTGGAGGTTCCATCGACCGAAACGTTGTGAAAAGAACACTCAAGAAGGCAACAGTAGTATAAACATAATATGTGTGTATTTTCGAAATGTGTAAATCAATCCGTTTGTGTAACTCAGATGATTCTTTTGTTTTCAATGATATTTTTCAAACTAGAATTATTTCTAGAAAGACATCGGGTACTTAGAAGGGAATTCGTGAAAGTTTCCAACATACTAAATGAAACTGTTTCTATGGAACGAACTTGATTCGAACTTGGCACACCTAGATTGTCAGTTCAGGTGGTTACCCACTCAGCCACCACCACTTCTCCATACGCATGATGTCCTAATAAAAACGCGATGCTGGCCTGTCCAATTTATGGGTAACATAAACAAACTATTAAAAAATGACATCATATGTACATTTCGAAAAAAAAAGTAATTTTTTCATTATTAAAACGCATAAAACAAGATGACATTATATGTACATTTGGTAAATAAAAATATTTTCATTATTCAAACAACATAAAAATGCATTATATGTACATTTGTACAATGAAAAGTATTTTCATTAATCAACAACACAAAACGAAATGGCATTATATATACATTAGTAAACAAACTATCATTTTTTTATTATTCATGTAACATAAATCAAAATGGCGTCATGTGTACATTTGATTATTAAAACTATTTTTCATTATTTAAACAAAATAAAAATGACAGTATACATATACATTGGTAAATTTAAATATGTCCCACTATTCAAAAAACATTAAAAGGTATAGCATTATATATGCATTGGTAAATATAGAACATTATATATTATTCATGCGACATGAAACAAAATAGCACCATATGTAGATTTGGAACATAAAAGTGCTTTTTTTTTTCATTATTCAAACAACATAAAACGAAATGATATGTAGATTTTATAATTATAGATATTGTTACAATTCATACATCATAAAACAAAATGGCGCCATATGTACCTTTGCAAAAATAATACTTTTCCATTATTTATTCTAATTTGGTTTTATTTAAACTTGCAAATATGTCAGATCATTTTCCTTACTTGGACGACTTGAAATGAAACGATATTTTTTTAAAAGCATTCAATTTTGACTGACCAAAAAATTAAATATTTTCATTATTTTTATTACATTTTCACCCCAAAAAAGGCATATTGCCACTTTGATATAGGGGGCTACTATCAGGGACCTAAGTCCCAGGGGTACTATTTAGAGAGTTTAGCAGCAAGATGTCTGTTCACATTACACTTAAACTTCTGCATGTCTGTACAGTTGGGGAAGCAGGAAACCGGAAGAGAATTCCAAAGTCCTGCAGTTCTGGGAAAGAAGCTATTAGAGTTAAAGGGTTTCTTACATCTAGGGATCTCAACTGTGTAGGGGTGAGACTTTGCTGCTGGTCGGGTTTGTCGATTGTATTTCCGCCGAGGGGGTACAAGTGCTTGTAGTCCGTCAGAGCATCTACCATTAAAATACTTGTAAAACAGGCAGATGGATGCAACATTTCGTCGATGGGACAGAGGTTGAAGCTTAGATGACAGTTCGTGTCCTATTAGGTTGGCGACTCTCTTTTGGGCCCTGTCCAGGAGTGAGAGATTAGTAGCAGATGCACCAGCCCAAATGTGACAGCAGTGCTCCATACATGGGCGAATGGTAGTTTTGTAGATGCTTTCATGCATAAGTAACTTTCTAGGATGATAAAGAGAGCCCGCCTCTAAATCGTTAATTAAAGATTAACGATTTTATTACTTAACCACATGACGGTTATGGAGTTTTATTTCATCAACGATTTACATAGTAATGGATACAGTTTTACTATTTTCGATGCTCGTCGTGTACATATTAGTAAAGATATAAACGAATTCGTCAAATGTGTATAAACGAACCGAATATTTTTTCGTAAAAATTCCGCGAATTCCATTTTTCTTTAATAATCTAGTAAATTCATGATTTTTTATTGTAAAGATCAGCACAGAAAATTTATTTTTAGAACGCATGACCTTAATAAAAAAATAAAAAAGAAAAAAGAAGGAGAGAGAAGGGGTCGCTCGATACTATTTTCTGTTTTAATTGTAGAAAGTAATGTCAATATAAGCCTCTTTCTTTCTTATACACCTACACACGTTTGTCTATCTATTTATCTAACTATCTATCTATCTATCTATCTATCTATCTAAAATTTGTGAGAGAGAACTCCAGCTAAGTGACCATTTTTAAGATAATTTCAAAAATAATAGCATAATATTTATTTATATACTAGTGGGGGAGGTGGCGACTTGCCGGTCGTAAAATATATTAAAACATATTTTAACTCATTCAAATTTCATATTTATTATTACGGAGACAATTTTCTATTTGATAATATATGATCCCTGTTTTCTGTTTACAAAATTTTAGTTAAGGTTTTCTCTTTTCATCCTTATGTAGTAAAATTCTGTTTTAAAATTGAAGACTTTTGCGAAATCGGCTTATGTAAATGCTAAGTCTATTTCTATTTAACAACTTTAGTTAATGCCTTTTTTTTCATCCATACATAACTGAATTCTCTTTTGTCATTAAAAACGTTTTAGAAATCGAATTATGTAGGTGCTTAGTCTGCACTAGGTTAAAGTTTTTTTTCTTCCGGGAATTTAAACTGCATTCTTTATTTTTATTTTTGCATTTTTTGTTGTTCAAAGCTTCTTTAGACTATATATATATATATATATATATATATATATATATATATATATATATATATATATATATAAAGCTATGAAATATATATAATACTAATTTCAAAAGGGTTTAAAAATGACGTGGGTGCCATCAGCTAGAATCGAAATTAAAACATTTAGCCCACCAGCTGCCTTCCCTACCGTTTGAGCTATCGACAGAGAAATAAAAAAGATTTTAAATTAAACCACTTTAATTATTAATGAATTTGCGCATGCGCAAAAGTAATAGAAATACGTCATCAAGTTGAAATGAACATTTCAGTTTGCCAACATATTTCTGCACGCGTTATTCATCTATCCATACAAATTTTTTACTTGTTGTAAGCCATCCATACTGTATGATTACTATTTCCTGTTAATTTCAGTGTTATATGACCAATAGTTTCAAAGTTTATCGTTTAAATATTTTGACAATCCAAACAAATGGGACCAACATCTTGGCGCCTATGTCGGATTCTCTTCAGACTGTTTTAATCTCTCTCCAGAATTGACGTGTTGTACGCTATATATCTCTTTATCTGTCTTTGTCATGAACTCTCCTATTCTTGCTCTTTCTTTTTCTCTCTCTTTCTTTCTCTCTATCTATCTTTTTCGCTGTCTCTTTTTGACCCTTTCTAATTTCTCGCTCTCTTGTTTATTTTCATAATTTTACTTGGTAATTTGGTTTCAAACGTATTCGATACTTATACTTTTTTATTCCATTTTCACCTCCAAGGCAGAGTGCCAGTTTGATATAGGTGCTACTATCAGGGCATAAGTTGCAGGGATACTATATAGGGAGTTGAGCAGCAATATGTCCATTCACATTACAGTTGAACTTCTGCATGTCAGTACAGTTGGAAAAACAGGAACCCAGAAGGGAGTTCCAAGGTCTAGCAGTTCTGGGGAATAAATTATTAAAGGAGAAACAACCTGATGTTTTCTCTTATTTAGGAAAGATTTAATTATGTTAAGTATTCGTCCAGTAATACCGTAAGATATGGTTTTGCTGAGAAGATCATCGTACCATACCCTGCCAAAAACCTTAGATATATCTCGGGCTACCACTCTATCCTCACCTGTTTTGTCCAATGTATGTTATATACGTTCAGAGATTACAGTTAGGATATCGGCTGTAGAACGGGTTTGTCTAAACCCATATTGTTTGGGAGTTAGAAGTGTAGCAGCTATAAGGTGATAAACTAGAGCTTGGTTAATTAAGGACTCAAATATTTTGGCGAAAAGCAGGAGAAGACTAATGGGGGGAGAATTTAATGGGTTTCACCAGAATTCTTGTCAACTGGTACCACAAAAACAGTTTTCCAGCAGTCTGGAAAGCAAGATTCGTTAAGGCATTTGTTGTATAGTTTGGAGAGAATTGGTGCAACCTCAGCGAAGCATTTTTTTGATAGCACAGTCGGGATGAGATCGGGCCCACGTACTTTTGAGGTGTTTACGTTTTTTATGATATCATGCACCTGAAAAGAGGTGATTTTCAGATCATCTAGTGTGGCCTCTGTCCGCAAAGGAAAGGCAGGAAGGGAGTGATTTGCTGGGTCCAGTGTGGAGTTTGTCGCTATTTCTGTCTTACAATTATTTCTAGCTTCTATAAACTTCTGTCTGTTTGTACTGGAATTATGTTGGCTAAATCTGCGGCGTGCATGTTGCCTTTGAGCAATAGCAGCTGCACACGTAGAAGTAAATCATTTGGGAGAATGGGGTTTGTTAAAGAATTTAATAAAAATTTCAGCGTGGGAATATGTGCTTCAATTGCCGTTTTGAAACATTCAGTTGTCTCTTTTGCACACTGTTCAGCAGAAAGAGAAAATATTTTTCCTCATGGGGTATCTCTGATGAGATCCCTGATGGCTTCCCAGTCAGTCTTTTTATAATACCTTGTTGTTTTGAGCAATGGCTCTTCAGTTTTGGGTCGAGAATTAAGGGCGGTTTATACCATTATCGCAGCGTGATCAGCATTCCCGAGTGGGCTATAGACATACCTTACACAATCATCAGGAACTGTGGTCAGAAATAGATCTAGAAGTTACGCGTGTTGATCTTGCTGAACTTGAAAACGTGTCAGAAACCTTACCGTCTGTGATAGGGAATGATATATAGAGAAGCTATATGTTATGCTACCAGCTGTGTCTGTGTAAGTAGATAATCCAAGCCAATTACTGTGGTGGATATTGAAGTCACCAAATACATGTACTTGTGCGTATTGTAAATTCAAATTTCAGTCTAACACGGATGAAAAAACCTATCCTCATTATTAAAAAAGCTATTTTAACAACAATCAATATTTGACATGCCCTCATTTAGGCTTTATTACAGCTTTTATTCGTTTTTGCATATTATTGGCTAAAATTTTGCAGATGGTAGGATTTATTTTCTGCTACTCTTCATGAAATTTGACTTCTAATTCTTTTTATTTATCAGTTTTTTTTATAAACATTTTTGCATTCTGACTCTTTTTCTCTAGATGGGTCCACAAAGTTTCAATGGGATTTAGCTCTGGGAGTGAGGGGTCACTTAATCACTGTAACACTTTTTTTTCAGACCAATCTATTGAAACTTTTGACGAATGACATGGAGTATTGTCTTGTTGAAAGATTATATCACTTGAAATGCCATTATTAAATATTTAAGTCTAAGAGGTTTGGTAAACCTGGTCCAGCATGTTAGTATAACTTGTGGAGTTCATTCTGCCCTCACATGTGTACAGCAGTCCTGTACCCGCAGAAGCCATGCGGCCCCAGACCACTATTCCATCTCATTGATAATTTCTACCTGAGAATATCCTTCACCGGATAACGTAACAAATTTTTAATCTCTAAAATCTGGTTCTTTGTGGGTATTTTCAATGAAATATACTATTATAGCACTTACAGGAACGAAATATTACCTGAAAAATAAGAAACAACTTTTAGTATGACAATTAATTATTTTGAATATTGGAATGAATTTAGTATGAAAGGCGGAGATTAATGAGCTCCTGAATATCACTAAGAGAAAGTCGTGGCATATGGACTAAATGTTACGGTGTATAACCTGGAACAACAACAATTACGATTAGAGATGCTTTGTTGCCTGTTGGTGGATATTTTAAACTGATTTAGGGGCGATAATTTAAGCTGGTTTTAAGTGAATGTGTTGCTATGGACTTTCTTTTTGCCTCCTCAATTTGAAGATATTTTTTTTAAATTGACTTGAATACGAGAATATTTCAATTAAAGGTCAAATATGAAAAGGTAAAATATAGAGGAATAAAAGGCGAATCAAATGAGGTATAGGTTGTTTAAACAGTTACATTAAAATTAGCTTAAATTTGTAATTTTTGAAAAAATTACACGCGCGGACTTTCTTTTTGCCGGTACTATATATATATATATATATATATATATATATATATATATATATATATATATATATAACTCAAATGACCTTGTAATTGGTGTTGTAACCACACATTCGGTTTACGACTTCCGGTGTCGCATGCGTACAAAAACATAAATTTCTAACAGCGTAAACAAATAAACACAAATCGCTACTTTTTGCAGAATTTGACCTACGCACTGAAATATTAACGCTATTATTTAGAAATTATTATTTAACATAGGAAGGGTGTGGTTGTTTTTCAACTATTCTGTATTACAGCTATACTATCGCAATTTTCTTACAAATAAATCAACTTTGACTCATGACACCCATAAGAACAATTTACAATGGCGATTTCCCCACCGCCTTTCTTTTTTATTTAATTTATTCTCCATTTTTTAATACAACTTTCTTAAAAAAAACATTTATACATTTTCTTCTACACTAACAACATGAATAAATAACCCCGAAATGTGTTTTTTTTAATTGTGTTACAAATAAATAATCAACGCGACAATAAAATGTATTGTTTTACTGTGTACGTTTTCAGCGTACCAGTTGTTATTTTTCGCGTTTAACTGATTCAAATAAACAATTGTTAATACTTTCTGCGTTTTTTTACATTGTTCATTTTCGTATTACATTTAAGTTATTTTAACGCATTTTTCTTACAAATAAATCTACTTTAACCCGTTGACAACCATAAGAGCATTTTACAATAGCGATTTACCCACCGCCTTCATTTCTTTTTTATTTATTCTCCATTTTTTAATACAACTTTCTTTAAAAAAAAACATTCATACATTTTCTTCTACACTACCAACCAATAAATAACCCCAAAAATATGTTTTTAATATGCGTTACAAATAAATAATCAACGCGAAAATAAAACGTATTGTTTTACTGTGTACGTTTTCAGCGTCCTAATTGTTTTTGTTTTTTTTTATTTCGCGTTTAAATTATCCAAATAAACGATTGTAAATACTTTCTGCTTTTTTTACATTGTTCATTTCCGCATTGTCTTAATTAATTTTATTGACCTGATTATTAACATATAAATTAAATATTTGACCCAATGGATCATGAATGTTTGTTTAAAATAAATTTTTAAAAATTACATTTTATTTCATTTTCTATTTAAAAAGCCATTCTTAACATGGAGAAAGTGTTTTAACTAGTCTGTACTTTCAACTAACAATTTCATTTAAAAAAGATATGTGTATATATGTGTATGTATATGTATGTATATGTATGTGTGTTTGCATGTCTGTGTGTATGTATATATATGTGCATATGTGTGTGTATATATATGTATGTGCGTGTATGTATATGTGCATATGTATATGCTTGTGTGTATATGTATGTATGTGTATGTCCATGCATGCATGTACATGTATGTATATGTATGTGTGTATATGTATGTGTGAATGTATATATGTGTTATATGTGTATGTATGTATTATATATGTGTATATATGTGTGTATGTATGTATGTGTGTATGCTTGTATGTGTTTATGTATATGTATGTGCGTATTTGTATGCGTGTATGTATGTGCATATGTGTATGTATGTATATATGTGTGTATGTACATATATGTATGTGTATATATGTGTATGTGTATGTATGTGCTTATATGTATGTATATGTGTATGCATATATATATATATATATATATATATATATATATATGTTTGTGTGTATACAGATGACTGTCTTTAGTGGTTTGTCTGCTTCAGAGTGTGCAAGTCGCTAGCAGGACGAAAAAGTCATCTTCGGGACCATGAACTTTCAGTTACTGAGGGAGTGGCACTCGTCTGACAAGACGTTGCATCATGTATGTATGCCTAAAACTTTTGACAGGCGCAGAGGAACGTGAAGAAACCGATATCGTTTTACCCCCGACCTTTCGAACAACAAATATCGAAAAATTGGCCAAAAACATTAATTTCTTCACCCTCAACTAGGCACTTTTCTACAGGGAGGGGTCGCTTTTTCGTTGGTATTTTCGAAAGTCAACCCCTCTTTTCGATTGACTAGCCTTTATTCAAACCTTCGCCACTTCCGGTTTGGCGATGGACGCAACAGCAAAGGCGTCATGTTTTTTTATTCACGTTCTTTTCCTCCTTCGCGGTACAGATTCGAGCCTGTCTCCTGCCTATTACCACTTTTTTTTTTTTGCTCAGCACACTCATACAAACACCCGGGCAACGCCGAGCACCCAGGCTAGTATATATATAAGTGAGAATGTGTATGTGAGGACACGTCTCAAAGAATTTTTGATCTACAGACTTGAAATTTGGTATATATGGTATTCAGACATCTGAAAAGCTTTTTAATCTGAAAAAAAGGGCAGATTTTTACTGTTAACTCTTTCACAACTGCGCGCGCGCGAATCATTCACATTGTGTAAAGAAGAAGGTTTGAAAACATTTTAAATATCGTATCAAGCTGGTCTAATGATTATCCTGTGTGACTAACTGCCTTTAGGTTTTGGTTTTGCTCTCAGTTCGAGTATTTTTCTTTTCAGTTAACAGAAGTGAAATGTTTAGAAAAAAACATAATACATCCGTGCACATTTAGTTCTTTATTTTACTCATTAAAATGTTTCATTCAAAGTAAATAAAGGAAGTAAGCAAATCACTTCCTGTTTGAGTTGTTTTGTTTTTATGTTTACAGGAAATACGTAATAGTTGAGAAAAGTTGTGTACAAAAGTGTTTCTTTTACTAAACTTGCATAAAATGAATGCAGTTTGTTTTTGTTTTGTTTTGTTTTGTTTTTTTGTTTTTTTCGTGAAGTCGAAACTGTTGACTGAAAAATCAGGTTAGCAGCAGTGTTCGGTTTATTCTAAAAGAAGTAACAATATGACTTCCTGTTTACGTTCATTATTGGCTTAAAAGAAACAGAGAATCAGGACTCCTTCAGATACAAAACACAGGAGTTGATGTCTTGGTGATTACTTAAGAAACCGATAATAATGAAAAATTTAGGTAAAAAAATCCAGTACACAAAGTTAAAACGTCGAAAGTGGACTCGGTTTAGCTGAAATATGGAACAGAACGGAATTCACTAAGCATGAAACGAAATACGAAATCATATGGTAATAATTTATTTTAAAAAACTATTCTAGTTTTAAAACTTCTTATTCAGCCATGAAACAATAAAAAAAATAATAAACTTCGGTTTTGGTTTCGTAATTCAGTGGAAATTAGCTACCTTCCTTTATAATATATTCATAAAAAACCTATACAATAAACTTTATGAAAGACAATCTATCTAAGAATTAAAATATATATTAAAGAAAACTTTATTTACAGAAATGTAAAAAATAATATTTTACATATTTCCATATAAATAGATTTTAAATATTAAAAAAATGTATTTATAAAAATGTAAAAAATAAAAGTTTAATATATTTTATTGTTTCCTCATAAAAAAGAGGTGTTTCCATATGGTTTCGTATTTCGTTTTCATGCTTAGTGATTTCCGTTCTATAGTTTAGTTTAACTAAGTCCATTTTCGGCGTATTTATTTTTTGTACTAAATTTTTGGGCGAGTGACAAGGAGACATAAGTTTGCCCATATACCAGGGTTCCCCAGTTAGCGTTGCAAAGTTCAACAGAAAGGGAAACCAATACGGTCGGAGCCAGTGCAGCTGTAGGATTTGCTAGAAAGCTGTTGCAGTGCGGATTTTTTCTCTTAGCCTTTGTCTCTTAGCCTTTTACAAATATATATATATATATATATATATATATATATATATATATATATAAAGCTGTGTGTGTGTGTGTGTGTGTGTGTGTGTGTGTGTGTGTGTGTGTGTGTGGTCACGAATAGGTTCCTATATGGTTGACTATTTTAAAAAACTGATTACATATAATGATAGATCCAGACACAGGAATGGGTATGTTTGAGCCTGCAGAACGGTGGTTCATAAAAATTGTGGGGTCTGCGTTTGACCCTGATCCACAAAGTATGGAAATATAAAATTTAAAAATTAAAAGAAACGTCTACAAGTGTTTTTGATATAGATGTACATAAGAATACTTTGATAAGTATGTTTTAGCTTAAATAGGGATGGTATAATAAAATTGTGGGTCTGCGTTCGCACCTGGCCTCCATAGAATGGAAATAGGCACAAACTTTAATAAAGACTTTTCATATCTATCTGCGTAAGTATACTTTGCTAATTATGTTTCAGTTTGAAAATATATGGTATAATAAAATTATGGGGTGTTCGTTCGCACCTGGCCTCCATAGAATGGAAATATTTCACAAAGTTTAACAAGGTTTTTTAATATATATCCACAGAATATTGTGATAAGTGTTTCAGTGTGAACAGGTATGGTATAATAAATTATGGAGTTTATCTATTTTATTTTTACTTTCATCATATTTTGCTTTGGTTTTGACACTCCCGAATTCGAACCTATCTCTTTACAACCCTTCCTTTTCATAACCTATCATACTTTCATAAATCAGAGTCCATTTTCTGTAGGCTGTTTTTGAACCCAGTCAACGACAGGTACTTTTGCTAGTATATATATATATATATATATACTAGCATTTCAGCTCGGCGTTGCCCGGGTTTTTGGAAGTATATGTTGAGCAAAAAAAAAAAAAAAAGTTGTAATAGCAAGGCAGGCTCGAACCCGTACCGCGAAGGAAGAAAAGAATGGGGAGAAAAAGTGACGTCTTGCTGTTACGACCACCGCTAAAACGGAACTGATTTATGTTTAAATTAAGGCTACACAATCGAAAGCAGAGGATGACTTTCAGAAATGTGGGCGAAAAAGCGACCCCACCCTGTAGAAAAGTGCCCAGTTGAAGTTGAAGAAATTAATGTTTGCAGCTAATTTTTCGATATCTGTCGTCTGAGAGGTCGAACTTCAAAACGATACTGATCTTAGTAAAATCCGTCGCCTCTGTCAAAAGTTTTAGGCAGACATGCATACATACATACATACATTTATATATTTGTAACTAAAAAATTTTCGACCCAAACCGATTAAAAAGCTTCTCTATCTCTGAATACCTTTTATGTAAAATTTAAAATGTTTAGACGAGAAATTTTCTGAGTACTTTGGTAGAGACCGCAGAGGTCAAATATTTTTAACTTTGACCATTATTATGACCCCTTAATACTTATTGTTTTGGGCTCAAATCAAGTTGTTAAGTTAGATCCATATCCAAGGAACTTATATCAAATTTCTGGCCGAAAACGGATCAGAAAGATTTTCCCAAATCTCAGTATCCTGTATATTAAATTTCGCGTCTGTAGACTGAAAATTGACAGAGTTATTGCGTAGGGAAATGTACACACACAGACACACAGACACACAGACACACACAAACAGACACACACATTCATTTATATATATAGACTAGTATTTCACCCCGGCGTTGCCCGGGTGTTTGGAGGTGTATGTTGAGCAAAAAAGAATGCGGTAATTTTTTTTAAATTTGACTCCTAATATGGCCCCTTAACATTTATTGTTTTGAGATCAAATCAAGTTATTAAGATCCATGTCCAAGGAACCTATATCTAAAATTTCAAGTGTTTAGACCCAAAATTGTCGGAGGAGTTGGGTAGACTTCTCAAAGGTCAAATCGTTGAACTTTGATCACTTAACAGCCAAATTTCTGTCCGAAAACGGATTACAAAGATTTTCCCAAATCTCAGTATCCTGTATATCAAATTTCGAGTCTTTAGACTGAAAATTGAAAGAGTTATTGCGAAGGGAAATGTGCACAGACACACAGATACACACACAGACACGTTCACTTTTGTAGATATATAGATTGCCAGCGGTTTGTTCGAACAGCTCCTGTGGAGAGATTAATTTGGAAAACGTCTCTGCTCGAAAAAATTACGCCATTCTTTATCGTTTCTTATTTTGTCTACGGGGTTTGATATTTTTCCTTAACTAACCTTTACATTACACATCTTATATTTAACCCAGAAAACTATTTTATTTCATACTAGCATTTCAGCCAGGCATTACCCGGGTTTTTGGATGTGTATGTTGAACAAAAAAAAGTGGTAGTAGGAAGGCAGGCTCGAACCCGTACGCAAAGGAGAGAAAGAACGGGGTAAGACCTAACGTTTATGCTGTTACGACCACCGACAAACCGAAAGCGCCTTTTTTTTTTAATTAAGGTTAGACAATCTAAAGGAGAGGATAACTTTAAAAAATATCGGCGAAAAAGGTTACCCCCCCCTGTAGAAAAGTGGCTAGTTGAAGGGGAAGATATTAATGTTTTTAGCCATTTTTTTATATTTGTCGTATGAAAGGTCGAACTTTAAAATGATACTGATCTTGGTAAAATCCGTCGCCTCTATTCAAAGTTTAAGGCAGACATGCAAACGTACATACATACATACATTTATATATTGGCAACTAAAAATTTTCGACCCAAAATGATGAACAAGCTTGCCCTATCTCTGAATACCCTTTATGTAAAATTTCAAATATTTAGACCAGAAATTGTCTGAGTAATTTAGAAGAGATCGCAGATGTCAATTTTTTTTAACTTTGACCCCTATTATGAACCTTTAAAATTTATTGCTTTGGGCTCAAATCAAGTTATTAAGTTAAATCCATGTCCAAGGAACCTATATCTAAAATTTCAAGTGCGTAGACCCAAAATTGTCGGAGGAGTTTGGTAGCGTTCTCAAAGGTCAAATCGTTGAACTTTGACCCCTTAATCGCTAAATTTCTGGCCAAAAACCGATCACCTCGATTTTCCCAAATCTCAGTACCTTGTATATCAAATTTCGAGTCTGTAGACTAAAAATTGACAGAGTTATTGCGTAGGGAAATATACACAAAGACACACACACACACACAGATACACAGACACGTTCACTTTTATAGATATCTAGATATCTAGATTATTATGCACTCAATGTTATCCTTGACAACATTCAAACTAGCTAATTAATCGTCACTTACATAGGGTTTATACTATATAACATTAGGAACGAAAGTATAGTATACAATGTCGTAATTTTATGTCTGTGCATCTGTAACGTTTTCATTAAAAGGGTTATACTTGCCTAAAAAAGGAGAGTAAAACGTTCGTTTGGAATTTGGTATACAAGATAAATAGTTGGATAGAGAGAATCGAAATCTTGGGGTTGAGCTTTTTGCACTTTACATTTTGATTACTAAAGTTTTCCTTTCGTTATTAAAGCATTATTCTCGATATGTTTCGCGCTCGTTTTAGAGGCAAACTATACTGGAACTTCTCTTTCTCTGTCAACCCCGATATCCCTGATGCCATGATATGTCGACTGACATCCTTTGTTTTTATTTTATTTGAGCCTGTTGGATCTGGTCTAGACTTACACGACTTTTTTTTCTTGTTCATCTTCCGCGGGAATTGGTTCATTTCCTAAACTTCGTGTTATTTCGACGTGTACTTTATTCGACCGTTGTCAATATTAACACTAGTTTATGTAATCACTGTACAGCACACGGCCATCTATAAATAAAAAGGCAAAAACAATATGTTTACGTATAAATTTTATTTTTCTAAGCCATCACTTAAGCTAAAACTTCATTCTTTAACCTTTCTTTCAAACTAATCAATCAATTTTATTGGGAAAAATAGCAAAAGTTCAGTATGCAATATAAAAAATACAATTAGAAGATACTGAATTTATATACCGTTTGAAAGTGTTTTCTGCAAGGGAGTCACCACTTATCAAGCCCTGGAGTTCACTCGAGGATAAAGGTTAATGAGTATGAGGTGGCTTGTGAGGCAACGGCGTAAAGTTCGCTAGTGGTGGAATTGGGGGCAATTTGATCATTATAGATAGGGGCTCAATAAGAACTTGTTTACATTGAGCTTGAATGTTATAGCCAGCTGGTAAGCAAAGCTGCTGTACAGAGTTCCAGGGGCGGACAGTTCTGGAAAAAAAAACTTCAGATGGAGAGAAGGAGAATTGACGAATGCAATTTAAACATGAATATTTTTTGCATCATCACGAGCTCCTCTGGTAGGCCGTTCCATGGAGAAGAAACACGGATGGAGAATACTGCCTTTCTTCGGTTGAGATGGCGACACAGAACCCATGACAAGGTGTTCAACTTATCTAAAGACAGATCATTAAACACTATAATCATAAAGTGCTATTTACGTTTCTCTTATTTAAATTAAAAAGAAAACGTCTATTGTCGTCGTTATCAAGCAGTATTGACTCTAGGTAGGTTGAGTCGGCTTCTCCGGAAGATGGAAGTGTCTAAGGGATTATCCAAGCAGCCGCCAGTCTTATATAGAGTAGAACGATAAAAGTGTCGCCCTAAAGAAAACAACACTACAGCTTTATTTTAAAACTTTTATTGAAAACATCAATTCTAGTAGAGCTGACACCTATTCAATGTAGCCGCTTTCAGTTTCGATCACCGCTTCGATACGGTTCCGGAACTGAGAACATGCCTTTTCCACAAGCGCTGACGGGAGCTCGGCGAATACTCAGCGGATGCCGGCGATCAGGCTGGCTTTAGTGTCTGGGAGGTCATGTTGGTGATGTTCTTGACATATGACTAAACGAAGTTGTCCAGCGGGTTCAGGTCGATGGAGGAGGGGGTCAGTGAGAGAAGGGTACAAAGTCGTAACACTCCTTCTGAAGCCAAGTCTGGGTCTCTTTGGACTTGTGATTGCATCAGGGGATAACTCACACCCTTCAGCACATCGAGGTACACTTTAGTGTTGACTTTTAAGTCGACTTCGAAGGTGTGAAGTGGCATACTATGGCCCTCACTTGTAACCACACCAAAGATCATAACCGTGGCCGGAAACTGTTTTTATCATCCTGGGTACATTCCCGCTGTTCGTGGCAATCTAGCAATGCATTTTTAGGGCGCTGGCAATGGTGCCGTTGTCATAACTTGGCTCGGTAGACAGCATGAGTTGCACAGATGCGCATCTCCGATCTCGTTCCTTAAACATTGTGTCACTTTCAGACATGATAGAAGGCTCCTATTGCTTTGGAGATTTGTACACAACTGGCCAGCTAGTAGATGGTCAGCAACAAAAAAAGAATAACGGTTTTCATTAAACGGAAATAGAATCGTATCGTCTTTTCTAGGGCGACAATTTTATCGTTCCACCCTGTATATCCTGGTTAGGAGAGATGACGGTGTTATATTTGTGTAGTTCTTGCAGAGCGGCGTCGATATTCTTCTACATACAACGCTTGATATTCTTAAATGGTCACCCATCTGGTACTGATCAGGATCAACGTTGTTTAACTTCGTTAATCGCACGATAACTGGAGTGTCAACGTGATTATCGTTGCTATGTGTAATATTAAATAGATTTTTATTTAAAAGCTTTCAACGTGCCATAATTGATAAAAATAAGAATATCGCCTATAAACAATTTTTTTAGCATAAATTGTTCGCGGTGCGAATTTCAACGTTCACCTTAAAATGTAGTACCTGTTCAGATACTATATTTCGTATTTTCTCTCATCAGCCAGCAAAAGAAAAATTCTTCTAAACTTTTAATGTTATTCCCAATCTAATTTGAGAAAGTCGGATATTCCCCACATTAACACTCGACATCGTGTATAACTATACTATTTTAGGGAAGACACATAAATAGGAACAACAGAGTAAATAGTGAAAAATGCAGAATAGTTAACATTGGAAAAATCCTAAACAAAAAATTGCAAATATTTTATAACAAACGCAGTAGATTTTAATTATCTACTGACGCGGATACTTTTAACGCGTTAAAACTGCTTAAAAGTTTATTGTATTTTGCTTTGTTTTTGTTGTTGCGTTTTGTTTGTTTGCTTGTTTTCAATGTTTAAAAACTGCATTTATCACATAAGGGAAATAAACGACCGCTTAACTGTACGGAGTTCATGTCTGATTTATTCATTGCCATTTTTACCGAGCATCTTCTGTTCATAGTTGAGAAAATGTACACGCGATGTTTTTTTACATTTAATCATCCCATATATTGACAAGACATATTGTCAGTGAAGCATAAATGACTACTATGATAAGGAATAGATTTATAGCAGCAACCTGGTTGGGGAGTTGAGCAGCTAGATGTTTCCTAATTCAACTTTATGCATGCTGATACAGTCAGGAAAACTGGGACCAAAGAGGGCATTACAGCAGGAAGTGGCCCGAGAAAAGAAGTTATTAGAGTAAAAAAACATATCTTCTGGCATTTAGAGACCGTTACGGTAATTAATGAAGATTTTGCTCGATGTTTGGGATTGAGGATTTTTTGTCAGTTTAACAGTGGCGGATAAAAGCCAATTATAATGAAAAATAGAAAACTGTTTTTGTTTGCTTTTTTTTACAGATGCAGAATATTTTTGGTTAAAATTTGGACACGAAAAGACAAATTATGTAAACGCAGCCAGAGACTCAAATGTCGGTTTTATGGACAAAGTTTCGATGAAATCCATGCCAACATTAAAAGTGAAGATTTATTCCTGCAATCTAGTATTGGAGTATATTTTCCTCATAAGATACTTATGGTGTCACATAGTGGGGGGCCTTACACCAGTAAGTAGCGAGTGTAAATTCTGACAAGGATCATATTAGTACATGTCAGATTAACCTAGTTGCAAGCAGAACGGTACCCAGAGACAGGTGACGCAAAGTTGAAGCGTGCATGAGGGCAAATTCCGTAAAAAAACAAAAGTCGAACGATCACGATATGACATGGTGTCACGTTTTCGAACGAGATAAACACAGGTTTTCTAATCAGTCTCTCTGACGCGATGTAAAATAATATAAACTGAATGTTACCTCGAGGCTCAATCCGTCTGTGCTTCACACACTTCTTATGTTAGTAAGTTAGGAAATTAAGAAGTAAATAATTTTAGTTATTCAGTCTCTCTTCCTTTCATGTCCATTTTCTCTAATAAAATCTTGAAGAAAATTCAGCAAAAGTCTCCGTATGCCATGAAAAATTTATTCGTCTTAGTTTTATGTTTGTTTATTCGTCTTTATGTCATGAGAATTTTATTCGTCTCAGTTTAACAGACGAGATGATGAAGAGCCACTAGAAGAAAACAGTCACTCATGAAACTGTAAAGAAACAGCGGCAATGCAGGGAATAAAAAAGCAACACGGATAGACACTTCGAACATATATGTATAAAGACTTTTATTTAGTTTATTGGTTATTCGTAGGTGAAACCTCAGCCGTCTAAACGATAGTTGACGCTTATAACCACGGCATCTGCTGAAAATAAGCTTAATCTCAATGTTAACATTGTCAACTGCTTGAGAGATCAATTGATCTACACAAAGATTATGGTGAACAATTGTATTGTAAATTAAATAAGATTTTATTATAATTTTTAATAAATAAGCCTTTTTTATTTTTCGAATGATTCATTGAAAAGACTGAATAGTGGATCTAATGTTATCGCTATATTAGTTTTGAGAATAAGTAATTGTTTGTAAATATGAATTCAATAGCAGTAATTCATTGAAATGGTAGACTTGTTTTCACAAAAATATATGCATATAATATGTGTAAAATATTTTTATAAATAATGAATGCAAACAAAATTATTCTGTTCTCTATAATCTCTCTCTCAAAAAAACGTCGCTGCTAGTCCTCCTCTATTCTGTCATTATTTCCATATAAAGTGCTCGACTGGACTCTAATTTCTGTTTTTTTTGTTTGTTTTTTGTTTGTTTGTTTGTTTTTTGCCATAAGATATTCGCAACAAAAACTAGTCTTCCACCACAAACCACAACTAAAAATAATACTTCATTCTTCTTCCATGCACCTAGCATTAGGCAGAATTTCCATGAATATAATTTGTTATTAAGAACGTCTTATCTGTTTAACACATTGCGATAATGTTGCGTTCCTGAAGACTAAAATATGCCCGTCTTCAAATACAATGTCAATAAATGCTTGTCATAAATCACGCCCATCAGTAAATAATCTTCGTTCTCTCTATTAGATATTTTCAGTCTTATCATAATATTCTTCATCATTCACATAACAATTCATCCATCTCAACTTTTGTGTTCAATCGGCTTTTTGCTTTAATAAAAAGTTACTTATTAGTAAAAATAAACAAAATGCCCCAGTTGGTACAATAATTTAATCAGTAACAATGAATTGTTGATGGCGATTAAAATTTAAATCATTGTTTTTAAATACATTTGCAATTGTAAAATTTCCACATGGAGTCTTTTTCATCGTAAACGAATATAACAAGTGTTAAGTTGCATCATTGAATGACGACAGCAAAAACTGTTAAGAAATTGCACTCCCGACTTCTAACAGTAATCACTGTTAAGTGGCATCCTTAAATGACATTAGTGACAAATGCTGAGAAATATTTGAATGACGGCAAAACTGCAGTCTTGAATGATAAAAACAACTGGCCAAAAATAGCATGCGTAAATGACGACAGAGACAACTGCTAAGAAGTTGTATACATGAATGACTACAATGAAAACTGATAAAAAGCTGAATTCTCAAATTACTACCGCAATAATTGCTAAAAAGATTATCCCAATAACTGCTAAAATAAATGATGTAACAGTAACTGCTAAAAACGTACATCTCAGAATGCCGAAAATAACTGTTCAGAAGCTGCAACTTAAATGACTAAAGCAATAACTACTAAAAAGACAACAGCAATAACTGCTAAAATAAATGAAGATAGTAATAACGGCTAAAAGGCTGCATCTTACATTAACAGCAATAACTGCTAAGCAGTTGCAACTTGAATGACGAAAGCATTTTATTAAAAGTGTGTCCTTGAAGTACAACAGCGACAACTACTAAGACATTACAGTTTGTGAATGACAACGATAAAACCTCAGAAAAAAAACAGCGTCAACTATTAAGAAGACGCATTTTTAAATGTAAATAGTACTAGCTGGTAAAAGGTTGGATTCTTGAATTACGAAAACAATAATGATGAAAAAGTTTCATTCTTAAATATCAAGAGAATAACTGCTCATTTGTATGCTTAATTGACAACTGTTAAAAATTTATAACCTTGAGTTATGAGAACAATACCTTCTACAACGGTGACAGTAATAATTGCTAAAATTATATACTCATGAATGACGAAAATTAATGCTAAGATGCTGCACATTGAATGACAACTCCGACAACTCTTAAGAAGTTGCATTTTTAAATAACGACAGTAATAACTACTAAAACATTCCATCATTGAATACTGACAGCAATAAATGATAATAATTTGAATACGTGAATAATAACAGGAACTGCTAAGAAATAGCATCGTTTTATTACGACAGCAAGCCCTTTTAAAATGCTCCATTCTTAAATGCTGACAGAAATAACTGCTAATATATTTATTAATGACAGTAATAACTGCGAAGAAGTTGCGTCCTTGAATAACGATATCAAAACTGCAAAGAATGAGCATTCTTTAATGACATAAAAATAACTGCCATGAAGTTGAATCATTGAATTACGCCTGCGACAACTGCTAAGATGTTACTTACTTGAATGGTTACAGTAACAACTACTAAAAAGTTACATTATTGAATTATGACAGAAATAACTTCTAAAAAGTTACATTATTGATTTATGACAGAAATAACTGCTAAAATATTAAATTATTGAATTATGACAGAGATAACTGCTAAAATGTTACATTATTGAATTATGATAGAAATAACTGCTAAAAAGTTTCATTATTGAATTATGACAGAAACAACTTCTAAAAAGTTACATTATTGAATTATGACAGCAATAACTGCTAAAATATTAAATTATTGAATTATGACAGAAATAACTGCTAAAAAGTTACATTATTGAATTATGATAGAAATAACTGCGAAAAAGTTTCATTATGGAATTATGACAGCAATAACTGCTAAAAAGTTACATCATTGAATTATGACAGAAATAACTGCTAAAAAGTTACATTATTGAATTATGACAAAATAACTGCTAAAAAGTTACATTATTGAATTATGACAACAATAACTGCTGAAAAGTTACATTATAGAATTATGACAAAAATAACTGCTAAAAGTTTACACCCGTAATACTTGAATGATGAAAGCAACAACTGCAAGGAATTATACATGCTTTATTGGCTATAATATGATTATTAAAATGTTGCGTCTTTGAATGATGTCAGCAATAACTATTATGACGATAGCATCACGTACTATGGATTTACATTCTTGAATCACGGTCGCAATTATTTCTAAATAGTTGCATACTTAAACGATGAAAGCAACAAATGATTAATAGATGCATTCTTTAATGACGACAGAGATAACTGATAAGAAGTTGCATTTGTTAATAACAACAACATGAACTGGAAAAAAGTTTAAAGTATGAATGACGACAGCAATAACTGACATGAAGTTGCATTCTCGACTGATGAGATCGATACCTGTTAAAAAGTTGCATCCTTTAATGACGACAGCAATAACTGCAAAGTAGTTGTAATCTTTAATAACGATCTTTAAAAACGCGATAATAACTGTTACGAAGTTAAAACCTTAACTGACGAAATCAATAACTGCTGAGAAGCTGGAAGCCTTTATGTCGAGATCAATAACTGTTACGTAATTGACACCAATAAAAACGAGATGAATAACTGCTAAGAAGTCGAGATCAATAACTGTTAAGAAATTTCACCCTTTAATTGCAAAATCAATAACTGCTGAGAAGTTGCAAACTTTATTGACGAGATCAATAATTGCTAAAAATCGTCAAACTTTAAAAACGAGATCAGAAACTGGTTAGAAGTTTCACTCTTTAATAGCAAAACTAATAACTGCTAAGCAACTGCAACTTTTAATAACGAGATCAGTAACTGTTAAGAAGTTTCACCTCTTTATAGCAAAACTAATAACTGCTAAAAAGCTGTTACCTTTAATAACAAGATCAATAACAGTTAAGAGGTTGCAACCTTGAATGACGAGAATAATCACTGTTAAGAAGTATTCAAAACTAAACAGAGATTCTGACATTCGCCACTCTAAATTTTTGTGGAAGTTCAGCATTAATAAAATTCTCTTTTCAGTAGACTCAATTATTTTATCGAGCGTACTGAATATTAAGAATTCTACATCTAATAGATTTTAAGTGTATACTACAATGAGTCAGTTAATGTCAACTAGGTTCAGGGAATTGAATAATAGAGGATGAGAGCACACGGAACTTATACTTACACGGAATAGGACATTTTATCAGTCCTGTTTACAGACGAATACAAAATACTGTCTCAGCTGTAACAGTACATTTCTTTGATTTTAGACACATTAGAAGTATCATTATAACAGTAAGGAAAAACATTATATATATATATATATATATATATATATATATATATATATATATATATATATATATATATATATATATATATATATATAATCGACGAATTGACGCACATTAAGGATTTCGTTCAAACCAGGATCTGTAATAAGATTGGCTTACACAAGTTAAAAAAGCTCAACTGATCTTATGGTCCTGTAAAAATAATGAAAATGATGATTCAACTTGACATAACTTAGGTTCAATTTACGGCATATCAACCCTTTAATGCTATTTAAGGCCAAATTGGTTCATTTATGCGTCATTAATTATTTAAAGCCAAATTGGGTTATTTATGCGTCATTAATTATTTAAGGCCAAATTGGGTAAGTTATGCGTCATTAATTATTTAAGGCCAAATTGGTTAATTTATGCGTCATTAATTATTTAAGGCCAAATTGGTAAATTTATGCGTCATTAATTATTTAAGGCCCAATTAGTTAATTTATGCGTCATTAATTATTTAAGGCCAAATTGGTTAATTTATGCGTCATTAATTATTTAAGGCCCAATTAGTTAATTTATGCGTCATTAATTATTTAAGGCCCAATTAGTTAATTTATGCGTCATTAATTATTTAAGGCCAAATTGGTTAATTTATGCGTCATTAATTATTTAAGGCCCAATTAGTTAATTTATGCGTCATTAATTATTTAAGGCCCAATTAGTTAATTTATGCGTCATTAATTATTTAAGGCCAAATTGGTTAATTTATGCGTCATTAATTATTTAAGGCCAAATTGGTTAATTTATGCGTCATTAATTATTTAAGGCCCAATTAATTAATTTATGCGTCATTAATTATTTAAGGCCAAATTTGGTAATTTATGCGTCATTAATTATTTAAGGCCAAATTGGGTAATTTATGCGTCATTAATTATTTAGGGCCAAATTGGTGCATTTATGCGTCATTAATTATTTAATGCCAAATTGGGTAATTTATGCGCCATTAATTATTTAAGGCCAAATTGGTTAATTTATGCGTCATTAATTATTTAAGGCCAAATTGGGTAATGTATGCGTCATTAATTATTTTAGGCCAAATTGGTGAATTTATGCGTCATTAATTATTTAGGGCCAAATTGGTGAATTTATGCGTCATTAATTATTTAAGGCCAAATTGGGTAAGTTATGCGTCATTAATTATTTAAGGCCAAAATGGGTAATTTATGCGTCAAGTTCTTAATATCATCAAATATAGATTTATCGTATTAACTGGTTAGTATTAACCAGGTCATTCTGTAAGTGATGCCTCCTTGCTTAAAACTCAGCATTATAAGAATTCAAGCAATTAGAGTAATCTATACACAGTGGTGGCTCCCTCCCCTACATTTCAGTATAGTAGGCAACTATTGTTTCATTTCCTAGCACACACAATATATTTCAAATACATCAAAATTACACGGCTTAAAATTATTCTTAAACGCGCTGGACACCCGTCGTTGTCCGATCGTATAATACGCTTAAACATGATATTTTAATTTATGCAGATCGCGTATGTATTATTATAGATGCAATCCTCTATTGAATAGTATATATTACGAGGAATAATTTGCCCGGTGGATTAATTCGAAAAAAATTTTTTTAAATAATAATGATAATGTCGTTCATTATATTCCGTCTGTGTTTGTTTACAATATCACGTCAGCCGATATGTGAGCTTGACGATGAATGCCCTGGCAAAGTTACTTCTGATTAATGTCTGGAATTAAAATATGCAAACGGAGAAATGATTTGCGGCTATTTTAAATAGTATTCTTCTTTTATCATAAATTTAACTCATTGATAAAAAATTAAAATAAAATAGTGAGGTACATCCACGCTTGAATCATTCTGTAGTCGAATGCTCTACCACTCAGCTATATCTCCATATGACAAGAAATCTGTTTTTTTTAAGAAATGATTTGCTGAGATTTTATTATCTCTCTTGACCAGTATAACGTAAAATATTCCCTGTAAAAAATGTGGGTTTTTTTTTATCTATAAGAAAGAAATTTAAGGATCGGATTTTCTTTTCAATTTTCGATACTTATCGAATAAATTTCTATACAAAACATATCTAAGAACACTGCCAGACATATAAATTAGCTTTGTGTGAAAATTGCAAAATATAGTCTCAGTCAGTTTGAAACGTATGAGCAAGGAACTCACGCGCACACACACACACACACATTCACGCACACACACACACAAAGTGACTTTTATATAATAGTAGAAACAGAAATTCATGATTAAATTTGAAATGCATGAATTCTTACATTGAATAAATTACAGGGTTGTTCATTTTTATCTAAATATTGCGTGTTCCTGCTTAAAATATGAAATTTCACGAATAAAGAGTAAATTTTATTCGTTTTTTTTTCAGTTTCGTTATGTATTTTTTTTCTATCTTAACATTCAAATATTACATAGATATGGACATTACAAAATAGCTATACACGCTTATGTTTAAAATCACAATTTTCAATTAACTACAGCGTTAGATATTTAAATGCAACTGATATCTTTTATTTGTTATTTATTTTGTTTTGTTTTGTTTTTTTAAGGGAGATTATATGAGGATATTTTTATATCGGATTGTAGTATCTGGTCAGACGCGAAAACAGTTAGGCTTTTGCCAAAAAAATTGGGAACAGCCGAGCATACAAAGTTCGTGAATTTTATTCTGCCAGAAAAGACCAGTGAGTTGAGCGTCCAAGAAACAGTTACGCTACTTACAGAATTGTTTTCTGCAAAAATGTCTTTTTTCCATAGGCGATATAAATGTCTGAATGTTACTAGAAGAGAGAAAGACGACTACACTACTTATGCAATTATAGTGAATAAGCATTGCGACGATTTTAAACGGGAGGAATTATCATCAGATAATTTTAAATGTTTAATATTTGTGCAAGGGGTGGTCTTAAATAAAACGCTGAAATCAGGCGTCGTGTTTTAAATTAACTTGAAAACCAACCGAATTTAAAACTACAAAACTTAGCGGAAGACTGTTAACGGTTTATTGCGTTGAAACAAGACAGTCGTGACATAGAGGAAACCGGACTGTCGCATATTAAAAAGATCCATCAAAAGAAGAATTCGACTTCAAAAAATAATCCGATAAAGAAACAGGAAAAGATCCACCTGGACCATGTTGGAGGTGTGGAAATAAACATTGTACAATGAGTGTCCCTACAAACTCAAACATTACAGAAGTAATCAACCATCTCAACAAAAATAACCTTCTTAGTGACACTCAATATGGTTTCCGTTCTGCTAGATCTACAGCAGATGTGCTTACAGTTATATCTCATAGGATTAGCAAATCTCTCGACGGAGGCAACCTTTCTAGGGCAATTGCTCTTGACATATCTAAGGCCTTTGATAGGGTATGGCATAAAGGTTTACTTCATAAGATCTCTAGCTATGGTATAGCTGGAAATGTCTTCTCAATTATTAAATCATTTCTTTCTGATAGGTTCATAAGAGTAGTAGTTGAGGAGCAAAAATCAGAAGCCCACAGTATTAATGCCGGTGTCCCTCAGGGGTCCATCCTGGGCCCAACTCTTTTCCTGATCTACATTAATGATCTTCCAAATCACCTCCTTAAATCATTTGTAGACATTTATGCTGACGACACTACCATTTATGGTAGCACATCTAAGACAGTAAACGACCAAGTTCTCTCCAATTCTCTCTCCTCTGATCTTGAGCATGTAGTACAATGGGGAAAGGGGTGGCTGGTTACTTTTAATGCATCTAAAACCAAGCTTCTCTCTTTACATCATCAACATTCTGATCCACATCTGGCATCAATTGAAATGAATGGCTCTCGTCTTCAGGAGGCCTCAAGTTTTGACAAGCTTCTGGGCTTGACCATTACTCCTGATCTTAAATGGAACACGTACATCAAATCTGTTGCCAAGGCCGCTGGAAAAATGGTGGGATCTTTCTATCGATCCAGTAGATATCTCACTGCTGATGCAATTCTCTATCTATATAAGAGCCAGGTACGTCCAAGGATGGAATACTGTTGCCACATCTGGGCAGGAGCTGCTAGAAAGGACTTGTCCTGCCTTGATAGAGTTCAAAATAGACTTCGTAGCCTCGTAGGAGATGTCCTTTTCTCTTCCTTGCAACCTCTATCTCACAGAAGAGATGTTGCGAGTTTGTCTCTGATGTATCGTTATTTTCATGGAAAGTGTTCGACTGAGCTTCAATCTATGGTCCCCCCTCGCCAAACTTTCACAAGAAACACTCGTCTAGCTGTAAACACTATCAATAATTCCCCCCCACTCTTTATCTGTGCCTAAACCTAAACGTAGATTCCATGAACAAAGCTTTTTTATTAGAACTGCACGCCTGTGGAATTGTCTTCCGTTTTCCTGCTTTCCGGCTGACTACAATATGGTTGTTTTCAAGTCTAACGTAAATAAGTTCTTGATGGGCCGTTCCATATAAGTTATCAAATTTAACAAATTTTCATTACTAATGATTATTATATTGTCCAATTTCTACTGTACACTCTTTAACCCTTATCCTTGAGTGGCCTCTTGGCCTTGATAATGAGTTGATACCTATGAAAAAAAAAAGAAAATGTCCAATGTGAACAAGTTCTAATTGAATCGTCCCCCTAAGTAATTCAAGTTACAAAATTCCCACTGTTTACTATGCTAAAATCACAATGACTAATGTATACCTATTAACCCTTATCCTCGAGTGGCCTCTGGGCCTTGATAAGTGGTGACACCCTTGTAAAAAAAAAAAAAAAAAAAAAAAAACAACAATGTGACAACTGCCACCAGAAAGGGCATAAAGCACCGCATTGTAGAAAAAAATCTGGTAGAAAGACATCCATTAAACTTACGAAATTTGAACCTGAGGAACAAAATATCCGAAAATATGTACAGGTCTAAATGTTTTTAAAAAAAAGTAAGGCTGCAGCTTGATAGTGGGTCTGACATTTCCATTATTAATGTACATACATGGAAGAGGCTTGGGAGACCCACTATGATTAAATCACATAAAACGGCGAGAAGCATCAGTGGCGAAAAAAATACCTTCGAAGAAGAATTATTGAATATTTTTTTCCAGAACAGGGCCGAAAAAGCAAGAATTTTTGTCATGCGAAAATCAAACAACCTCTTTGGAACTGATTTGTTCGAAAAGTTTAGACTATGGGATCTGCCTTTAAGCTCATTTTGCGAAAAGGTTGAGGATTCGAATGTGGAGGCTGAAAAGCTTAAGAGGGAGTAAAAAGAGAATTTCCCAGTCGTATTTTCAGGCGGTTGTGGAAGGTGTATAAAAGCGGTAGCAAAATTTGATGTAAAAGTAAATGAACAGCCAGTGTTCAGAAAGAAAAATGTTCCATACGCCGCTATAGAACAGATAGACAATGAATTAGAAAGACTCCTAAACATGGGTTTCATTGGAAAAATTGATCACAGTGAGTGGGCTGCACCAACGGTTAACATCAAAAAGAAGAGTAAGGAGATTCGGTTTTGCGCCGACTTTGCGACAGGCTTAAACAGGGTATTACAAGATCACCATTATCCTGTTCCGAGCCCTGAAAAGATATTTGCGAAACTGAGTGGAGGGAAATATTTTTCTAAAATCGACCTCAGTGACGCGTACTTACAAGTTCCAGTCGATGAGGAGTGTTCAAAGTTGCTATGTATTAATACCCATAAGAGATTGTACAATTTTAACAGACTTCCTTTTGGGGTCAAAGTCGCCCCTGCGATTTTTCAGCAAATTATGGACATTATCTTAAATGGGTTGGATTTCGCAGTATGGTACCTGGACGATGTGTTAATGAAAAGCGATAGCAAAGAATAACACAAAGCTCATGTAAACCAAGTATTCAAAAGGTTCCAGGATTATGGATTTAAAGTAAAACAGAAAAATGTACATCTTTCATGGAGAAAATAAAATACTTGGGGCAAATCATCGATAAACATGGAAGAAGGCCGGATCCAGATAGATCGAGTGCAATAAAGAATATGGCTGCTCCAGAAAATATTGCGTCTTTACAAAGTTTCTTATATTTGGCAAATTACTACAATGTATTTGCGACAAATATGCATAAACTAAGTTCGCCTTTAAATGAACTGTTAAGGAAAGACAAAAAATGGGTCTGGACGCAAGAGTGCGAAGAAGCATTTCGGGAAATTAAAGAGACTTTTACGTCGGACTTGTTTCTGGCACATTATAATCCCAAGCGTGAAATTATAGTTGCAAGCGATGCCAGCTCCTATGGCATAGGAGCATGCATTTTACACAAAATGGATGATGGAAAAGTGAAACCCACAGCACATTCATTTCGATCACTTTTGCCAGCCGACAGCCGAAAAGAACTACTTACAAATTGAAAAAGAGGCGCTAAGCATTATATTCGCGGTAAAGAAATTTCATCGTTTACTGCACGGTAGGTAATTTCTGTTACAAACAGACCACAACCCATTATTAACGATTTTCGGATCGAAAAAGGGACTACCACAACATACGGCGAATAGACTCCAAAGATGGGGTACCATACTTCTGAATTACAATTTTCAAATGGAGTATGTATCATCTAAAAAAATTTGGTCATGCAGACGGGTTATCGAGGTTAATACCTAAGCAGAAAGAACCATTGGAGGATATGGTAATAGCAGCCATTCAAGCAGAAGTTGAAGTAAAAAATGCGTTATGTAACACAATAAGAGAACTTTCAGTAACCCTTGATGAGATTAAGAGTAAGGTAGAGGTGGACGAATTTATTATACGCACGAAAGGATCAATAATAACGAACTGGATGAAGAAATTTATTCAATTTGCGATAACGTCCTGTTATATAGCCACAGGGTCGTAATTCCTGCGACATTACAGAAAAGAATGCTCAAGGAATTGCATGTAGGACATCCAGGTATAGCAAGAATGAAAAGCCTTATGCGCTCTTTCGTTTATTGGCCAAACATAGATAAGGATATATAGAAGGAAAAATCAGGGTGTGTAGAGGATACGCATTAGCTATTAAACCTTCTCCGACTTAATTCGGATCGTGGGCAAAACCGGACCGACCTTGGTCTAGGATTCATTTAGATTTTGCAGGACCGCTAGATGGGTTCTACTATCTCATTGTTGTAGACAGCCTATCTAAATTGCGGGAAGTATTAAAATGTAAGAATTCCACATCCGAAGTAACTATCAACTTCCTGTATGAACTATTCGCTAGATTTGGAGTAGTAGACTGCATTGTTACAGACAATGGAACGCAATTTACGTCTACCGAATTTAAACATTTTTGAGAGGATCATCTAATCGAGCATATTACCATTCCGTCATACCACCCAAGAAGTAATGGACAAGCAGAGAAATTCGTTTGCACATTCAAGAGAGCTCTGAAAAAAGTTAGTGGGTCGCCGACGGATGAGTCAATCCAAGAGTTTTTACAAGTCTACAGAGTCACTTCGAATGCAAACATCGAAATGTCGAAGACACCTGATGAGGTTATGTTCGGAAGCAAGGTTAGATCGATTTAAGTTGTTACCAAACCAGGATAGGCCAAATCTAAAAAAAAAAAACGATAACAAAAAAACGGTATAAAGTTGGCGATAGAGTCTTCTACAAGATTCACAAAAATAATAAGACTTTCTGAGAGTCCGGCATTGTTGAGAAACAAATAGGCAACATGGTCTACATGATTAAGGGACCAGACTTCGTGCACAAGCGTCACACTAACCAAATTCGGAAAAGATACTCGAAGAGTGAGGTGACCAGATCGCCCGAGGAGGACATCATGGACACAGTGTTTGATACTTTTCAGGTGCCCATACCAGAGACAGCTCCGGAGAACAGAAGATCAAACAGAAAACGGAAATCAACAGAATTGATTAGGGTGAACCAAAATAAAAACGTTATTAATCCCAGACGGGATATTTTCAGGGGGGTTATACTGGCTTTCCTTGAACAGAGGAATTTACACCGATTAGCGCTATAAATAGCGCTAGTAATTCCAACACCGGTGAGAGAGATTCGACTGCACTTTAACTGCTAGCCGAGTGCCCAGCAGATATACACGCTTTCCTATCTTTGTACATTATTGTTAATACATTTGTTCCTTAACCGAACCTCGACTTGATTGTTATTTACATTGTTGTTCCACGACACACCATTAACCTGGCTGCAAACAAAACGGTACCCAGAGACAGGTGACGCAAAGCTGAAGCGTGCATGAGGTCAAATTCCGTAGAAAAACAAAAGTCGAACGATCACAATATGACATGACGTCACGTTTTCGAACAAGACAAATACAGGTTTTTTATCAGTCTCTCTGATGCGATGTAGAAATAATCTAAACGGAATGTTACCTGGAGGCTCAATCCGTCTACGCGTCTTCGAATGACAATAACTGTTGTTAAGTTGCAACTTAAATGACTAAAGCAATAACTACTAAAAAAGAAAACAATAACTGATAAAATAAATGAAGATAGTAATAACGGCTAAAAGGCTGCATCTTACATTAACAGAAATAACTGCTAAGCAGTTGCAACTTGAATGACGAAAGCAATAATGCTACTAAAAGTGTGTCCTTGAAGTACAACAGCGACAACTACTAAGACATTACAGTTTGTGAATGACAACGATAAAACCTCAGAAAAAAAACAGCGCCAACTATTAAGAAGACGCATTTTTAAATATAAATAGTAATAGCTGGTAGAAAGTTGTATTCTTGAATTACGAAAGCAATAATGATGAAAAAGTTTCATTCTTAAATATTGAGAGAATAACTGCTCATTTATATGCTTAATTGACAACTGTTAAAAATTTACAACCTTGAGTTATGAGAACAATACCTTCTACAACGGCGACAGCAATAACTGCTAAAATTATATACTCATGAATGACGAAAATTAATGCTAAGATGCTGCACATTGAATGACAACTCCGACAACTCTTAAGAAGTTGCATTCTTTAATGACGACAGTAATAACTACTAAAACATTCCATCATTGAATACTGACAGCAATAAATGATAATAATTTGAATACGTGAATAATTACAGCAACTGCTAAGAAATAGCATCATTTAATTACGACAACAATAACTTTTAAAATGCTCCATTCTTAAATGCTGACAGAAATAACTGCTAATATATTTATCAATGACAGTAATAACTGCTAATAAGTTGCATCCTTGAATGACGATATAAAAACTGCAAAGAATGAGCATTCTTTAATGACATCCAAATAACTGCCATAAAGTTGTATCATTGAATTACGCCTGCGACAACTACTAGGATGTTACTTACTTGAATGGTTACAGTAACTGTAATACTCACCAGAGTAGCAAGCGTCCACGTATTTGTGCATTGTGTGGATGTGCGTGCGAGCGGTGGCGTGACGGAGGAAAGGCGGACTTGCCGCAGGGAAGTGTTGTGTGGGAAAATAGAAAAAAAAGATGGCGCCTGGTGTTTTATAAACTGTGTTCTCGCGAGATCGAGAGATCACGAGAAAACAGAGGGTATCACATGCAAAGGAGACAGGGTAAAAAACTGCATAAAAAGCAGGCTTGACTGAGAGGAAGGGATAGTATCGTTTACAGTCACAAGGTTATTGTGTTACTATTGCGAGCGTTGGTTGCGATTGAAGTTGAATTCGATACAGTAACAATTGCTAAAAGTTGCATTATTGAATTATGACAGAAATAACTGCTAAAAAGTTACATTATTGAATTATGACAGAAATAACTGCTAAAAAGTTACATTATTGAATTGTGACAGAAATAATTGTTAAAAAGTTTAATTATTGAATTATGACAGCAATAACTGCTAAAAAGTTACACCCGTAATACTTGAATGATGAAAGCAATAACTGTTAGGAATTATGCATGCTTTATTGACGATAAAATGATTATTAAAATGTTGCGTCTTTGAATGATGTCAGCAATAACTATTATGACGATAGCATCACGTACTATGGATTTGCATTCTTGAATCACGACCGCAATAATTTCTTAATAGTTGCATACTTAAACGATGAAAGCAACAAATGATAAATAGATGCATTCTTTAATGACGACAAAGATAACTGATAAGAAGTTACATTAGTTAATAACAACAACATGAACTGGAAAAAGGTTTAAAGTATGAATGACGACAGCAATAACTGACATGAAGTTGCATTCTCGACTGACGAAATCAATATCTGTTAAAAAGTTGCATCCTTTAATGACGACAGCAATAACTGCAAAGTAGTTGTAATCTTTAATGACGATATCAGTAACGTTTAAGAAGTTTTAACCTTTAAAAACGAGACAATAACTGTGATGTAATGGAATAACCTAACATTCCTTCATATATGAAATCAACTATGGATATATTGACCCTCTTAAGTGACTGAGGTAGAAGGAAAAAAAAGGAAGAGAATAAGAAAATATGTCGGGTAACGCTTATGTCACATGTATTCCCTCGTAAGTAAACCCCTTTGTCTTTCACCCATAACCTCGTGTTTCTTGCTGTATTTTTATTTAAAGTAAGCATATAACAAATGGCGACAGGATTCGAATTCATAAAAAGGAAACTTTAAGCCAAAAAGATATTGGACAACGAATGGAAAAAATACTGCACGGAAAAATTCAACTACTGAAAAAAAAAAAAGCTAAGACACACACAAAAAATAAGTTTTTTTTTAATTCAGCCTGAATACTGAAAAAAAAAAGAGAGAAATTGAAATTTTAAGAAGCATTGAAAAGAACAATTTTGCTCGGAACGGAAGAAATTTGTCCATTTCAATGTTTGTTTTGTTTCATAAGAAGAAAAAAATACGGCGGAAAGGAACGGTGTTGGTTCCGTGTCAATTTTGTGTGTGTAACCCCCGCCAAAAACCTTGTCTACAAAAGAAAATTTTTTGTGGTTAAAAAAAACAATTCAGTGAATTTATTTAATGCTTTGTGCAGGTACTGTTAACCTTTTGTTTTATTACTGTGTTAAAAAAAGAAAAAATCTTCAACATGGAACAATTAGCCGAGTTTACAAAAACTATACAATTATCACTGGCGGCCCAACAAAGCTAGATGGGATTTTTACAAAAAGGACAGTTAAAACACAATGAAGTATTATTAAGTATATTAGTATATTAATGAAACAAGAAGAAAAAAAGGATTGTCGGTTAACTCCGGAAGGAATTGCAAATTCCCTGACAGAATTTTCATATGAACCAACTAATGGCTTAACGTTTCAAGCATATTATCGTAGATACGAAAATATTTTTTCCAAACGATGTCAGGCCTGGTCGGATGAAGAAAAAATTATTTTACTGTTGCAAAAAGAGACTATAGAAATTTTATTGAACATTTTATGGGGCGGTGGAATAGCTTATTTTATACTCGTTATAGGTGTTTAAATATTTTGGAGCGAGATGATGAAGACTTTATCGCGTATGGTGGGAGAGTAAATGCCCAATGCGAGTTATTTAAGTTGAAAGACCTAAAAGAGGACATGTTTAAATGCTTGATATTTGTGCAAGGGTTAACATCCTCGAGGGATAAAGAGATTCTTTCTAGGATATTATCCATTATGAACCAAGACATAGAAATAATCTTACAGAAATTTACTGAAGAATGCCAGAAACTGTTAAATTTAAAACATGATAATACTAGTATCGAAGAGAAAAATGTTGACAAAATACAAAGGGTAAAGCAAGGTGACCACTATGTAAAAGAATACTGTAAGACGTGTGGAGGAAATAATTACTTCACAAAAGAGTGCTACTTCAAAAGCAAAATATGCTATAAGTGCTGGCGTAAAGGACACAAGTCAACAGTATGCAAAATACTGTAAGCCTGAAATAAATACCATTGATTTTAAAAAAAGAGTCCATGTATGGTAAAAAAAGGAAATATATTGAAGTTAGAATTAATGGCCGGAATGTAAACTGTATTTTGGATACTGGAAGTGACATATCTTTAATTAATGAAACAACATGGAAGAAAATTGGTTCTCCAAAACTGCAAAATACAAAGAAAGTTGCCAGAGAAATGTCTGGAAATAGATTAAAATTTAAGGGTGAATTTTATGCTAATGTGACCCTGAATGAAAATACTGTAAAAACTAAAATTTATGTGATACCCGGAAAAAATGCTAATCTATTCGGTATAGATTTGATGATACTTTTCAATTTATAGGAGAAACCAATGAACTCATTTTGCAAAAGAGTAAATTTGACAGGATCTGAAAGTCCCAAACTGCCAAGAAGATTTGTTGGAGATTTGAAAAAGGGTTTTAAAAATGTATTTTCTGAAGGTCTGAGTTGCTGCACTAAAACGGAAGTGAAAATTGAACTGAAAGATGAAGCGAAACCGGTGTTTAAACCCAAAAGGAAGGTTCCATATTCAGCATTAGAAACAATCGAGAAAGAATTAAATAGACTCGAAGAAATCGGAGTAATAAAAAAGTGGACTACTCTGAATTGGTATCACACACAGTTTATGCGAAAAATTAAATTGTGGGGATTTTTCGATGGGACTGAATGATTGCTTAAAGGATCATAACTATCCACTCCCTACCCCTGATGAAATATTTTCTAAGTTAAAAGTTTAATGGAGGAAAAGTTTTCACGAAAATTGACTTATCAGAAGCATATTTGCAGGTCAAAGTCGTCGAAGATTGTTCTAAATACCTGACAATGAATACTCATAAAGGATTATTTTCCCTAAAACGATTGCCGTTTGGGTTGTGAGTAACACCAAATTTAGTCCAACAAACTATGGATGCCATGCTAGCAGGCTTGGATTTTGCAATGGCTTATTTAGACGACATTTTGATAAGAAGCAAAAATGTTGAAGAACATAAAAACCATATTCGGAAGATATTCGAGAAAATAGAATACTACGGATTTAAAGTGGCTCTCGAAAAATGTAATTTTGGTATGGCCAAGATTGAATATTTGGGAAAAATAGTTGATTTGAAAGGTAGAAGACCTAACTCAAATAGGGCAGAAGCAATTAGAGACATGCCTAGATCAGACAATGTAGTTAAGTTACAGTCATTCTTGGGTCTAGCAAACTACTATAATTCTTAAATCCCAAATATGCACGACCTAAGAGCCCCATTAAATGAATTATTGAAGGAGAATAAGAAATGGCTCTGGACAAAAGAATGTGAGGAAGCATTCCAAAAAATTGAAAGATGTTTGTTATCGAATCTAGCGTTAGCACATTACAATCCGAAAAAGGATTTAATTGTAGCGGCAGATGCGAGCGAATACGGTTTAGGAGCGGTGCTTCTACACAGAACGGAAGATGGCTCTACTAAACCAATTTCTCACGCCTCGAGGGTTTTATTACCCGCTTAACGAAAGTAGTCAGATCGAAAAAAAGAGGGTCTGGCGATTGTGTATGCCGTGAGAAAGTTTCATTGATTCATTCATGGAAGATCTTTCGTCTTGGAAACGGACCATAAAACATTACATATTAACCACCTGAGACTCCGATACATAGAAACAGTCAGAAACAAAGAGTTACCAATGGAAGTGCTATATGACACTTTCTATATGCAACCTCCAAACAAGGAAGTACTAGTAACTCAGAAATCCAGTCACTCTCCAAAAGTAAAAAATCGGAAAATACAAATAGTGAGGAGAAGTGAAAGGAAAAGGAAAAGGACCAAATTTTTTGGACAAAGTTTAAAAAGGAAAAAATGGTAGAAGCAAAATTCTATGGAAGAATTTAGCTTGAGAGGAAGGTGATATAATGGAATAACCTAACATCCCTTCATAGATGAAATGAACTATGGGTATATTGACCCTCTCACGTGACTGAGGCAGAAGGAAAAAAGACAGGAAGAGAATAAGAAAATATGTCGAGTAACTCTTATGTCACATGTATTCCCTGTAAATAAATTCCTTTGTCTTTCACCCATCACCCCGTGTTTCTTGCTGTATTCTTATTTAAAGTAAGGATATAACAAACTGTTAAGAATTTAAAACCTTAACTGACGAAATCAATAACTGTTAAATAATTGACACCAATAATAACGAGATTAATAACTGCTAAGAAGTCACAGCCTTAAATGATGAGATCAATAACTGTTAGGAAATTTCACCCTTTAATTACAAAATCAATAACTGTAATGAAGTTGCAACCTTTAATGATGAGATTAATAACTGCTAAAAGTCTGCAACCTTTAAAAACGAGATCAGTAACTGTTAAGAAGTTTCACTCTTTAATAGCAAAACTAATAACTGCTAAAAACCCGTTACCTTGAAAAACGAGATCAATAACAGTTAAGAGGTTGCAACCTTGAATGACGAGAATAATCACTGTTAAGAAATATTCAAAACTAAACAAAGATTCTGACATTCGCCACTCTAAATTTTTGTGGAAGTTCAGCATTAATAAAAAAAAAAGCAATACTCTTTTCAGTAGACTCAATTTTTTTGACGAGCGTAATGAATATTTAGCATTCTACATCTGATAAACTTTAAGGATACACTATGAGTCAGTTAATGTCAACTACGTTCAGGAAATTTGATAATAGGGATGGGGGCACACGGAACTTACACTTACACGGAATAGGACATTTTATCAGTCCTGTTTACAGACATATACAGGATGCTGTCTCAGCTGTAACAGTACACTTCTTTGATTATAAACACATTAGAAGTATCATTATAACAATAAGAAAAAAAACGATTTTATATATATATATATATATATATATATATATATATATATATATAGTGTTTACTTATCGACGCTAATTAAGGATTTCGTTCAAACCAGGATCTGTAATAGGATTGGCTTACACAAATTAACAAAACTCCATTGATCTTATGGCCCTGTAAAAATAGTGAAAATGATGATTCAACTCGACATAACTTTCGTTTCAATTTATGGCATATCAACCCTTTCGTACTATTTAAGGCCAAATTGAATAATTTATGCGTCAAGTGTTAATATCATCAAATATTGATTCATCGTATTAACTGGTTACCAGTTCATTCTATAAGTGATGCCTCCTTGGTAAATAAGCATTATAAGAATTTAGGCAATTAGAGTAATCTATAGACAGTAGTGACGCCCTCCCTTACATTCCAGTCAAGTAGGCAACTATAGTTTCATTTCTTAGCATACACAATATATTTACTCAATAGGTAGGACCATAACAGGTACCATCACCCCCCGAGTTAGAGTAGAATATTAGGATTATCTAAAGACCCATAAAATTTGCAACCAGATCGATCCTGTAGTTTCCGAAAAAGCCTCTATACTCATAATAACTGGTGATTAATCCCTATTAATTCATAACGGTGCCATGATACTTAATCCGCTTCATAACAAAGATCGATACAAAATATCAACAAGATCGGTCTGTAGTTTCTGAGAAAAAGTAAAACTGACAGACAGATAAACAGATAGATTAAAAGAAATATAATTCGACGAGTATGTATACTTTTCAATGCAAATCAAATATTTTGTTGCAAACATATTTGGCATTACGTTTCATCACGGAAAAATCTACACTTGCGGCCCAAAATTATTCTTAAACTCGGTCGTAATAATACGCTTAAACATGATATTTTAATTTAATTTATGCAGATTGTGTATGTATTATTATAGAATCAATCCTCTATTGAATATTATATATTGCGAAGAATAATTTACCCGGTGGACTAATTCGCAAAAAGAAGAAAAGAAATATTAATGATAATGTCGTTCATCAAATTCCGTCTGTGTTTACAACATTACGTCAGCTGATATTTGGGCTTGGCGATGAATGCTCTGGAAAAGTCGCTTCTGATCAATGGTTAGATTTAAAATATGCAAGTGAAGAAATGATTTGCGGTTATTTTAAATAATATCTCTTCTTTTATCATAAATTAAACTCATTAATAATAATAAAAAAATAAATGATGAGGTACATTCGAGCGTGAACAGAGAATCATTCGATCTGTAGTCGAATGTTCTACCACTCTAATGTATCTCCAGATGACAAGAAATCTGTTTTTTAAGAAGAAATGATTTGCTGAAATTTTATTATCTCCCTTGGCCAGTGATACATAAAATATTCCCCTGTAAAAGATTTTCTTTTTTATCTATAAGAAAGAAACACTATGTTTAGTATCGGATTTTTTCAATTTTTCGATACTTATCGAATGAATTTCTATGCAAAACATATCTAAGAACACTGCCAGACATATAAATTAGCTTTGTGTGAAATTTTCAAAATATAGGCTCAGTCGTTTTGGAACCTATGAGCAAGGAACACACACACACACACACAAAGTGACTTTTATATAATAGTAGAAATAGAGAGAGAGAGATTGAATTTGAAATGCATGAATTCTTACATTGAATAAATTACAGGGTTGGTCATTTTTATCTAAATACTGCGTGTTCCTGTTTAAAATATGAAAGTTCCCGGATAATGAGTAGAATTTATTTCGTTTTTTTTTTTTTTTGTTTTTTTTTTTCAGTTTCGTTATATGTTTTTCTGTCTAAACTAGTAATCATTTAAAATGTTACAGGGATATGGACATTATAAAATAGCTATACACGCTTATGTTTAAAATCACAATTTTCGATTAATTACAGCGTCAGATATTTAAATGCAACTCATATCTTTTATTTATTTTGTTTTTATTATCTAAACTATAGGGTATTTTAGACGAGAGATTATATATAGATATTTAATTCCACAAAAGAAAAAGCCGCAGCCTACACAAATCATGAAAGCCACAGACTAGGAAGCTCGACTTTTGCCGTATTTGTGGGTTCCCGAGTAGCACACATCTAGACTCAGGATTTGAAACCAGAGGCACTTGTACATGAAGTGAGAACTCTGGCAACTAAACCATCACGGCATCTGCGATAAATTCTATTAGCTTACACATACTATGCAATCTACGCTGAATGGACCACTAGGGAATGTACCTTCTTTTCTCAACTAAGAGTGTAATAATCTACTGTACACTCTTATCGCACTTATCCTCGAGTGGCCTCTGGGTCTTGATAAGTGGTGATGCTTATGTAAAAAAAATCTAGCTACAACAAAATACCCATACTGATATCTCATAAGTAGGAATTATACTCGCTATGCCAATGCCTTCGGTTAAAGAAACAAGTGAGCAAACCTTATATTAAATTGAATGTGAGACAATTATTTTCACTCAAAACACGAAAACCACAGACGAATTGTTCTAGAGGTTCCATGAACTGCGATACTTGTAAGAATTGTGTGGTGTGATTATGTGACGCAGTATCCGCTAGCATAGGAGTAACTCGAGTTTCCAATCATAAGTGAGGATATATCTAAGAAGAACAACGCTTAAGTCTAGGTCTTTCGGGCTATCCTTTTTGTGGGCTACTGTGTTGTTTCTGTGGGAGAAGACACAATGTAATAATTAAATGCTACCACAGAAGATAACACGGCGAGCAAATTGATATTAGATTTTCAATGTGAGATATTATGCAATTCTAATTCTGTGACCATTTGGCTGTGATCACAGTGTAGTGTCTGTGTTAACCATGGGAGGCAGTGCCAAGAGTAAAAACATTATTATTATTATTAATTCGAGCGACGGCGGGTCACTGGGTCAGATATTATGATTAGAAAAATAAAAACAATTAGATTGGAAAAACGTGAGTGACAGCTGGAATAATCAAAGGTTACAAAGGAATGTGAATTTAGAAAATAAAGGTAACCAGAGTTCTGGAGGAATTTTTGGTTTGCGTAAACAAATAATTAGATTTAGGTTTACGTCAGCGTAATGATACGGAGATTTGAGTAGTTTTAATCAATCGTTAGCTGAACGCCGGGGAGAACGGACGACTCAATAGGAGTTAGACTCTCCCCATTACGTGGGGAGCGGCGTCTTCCGAGGCAACCAAGATGTGAAGACGTTATCATCTCTGAAGATGCCGACCGGAGTCTAGGGAATAAATGTTTCATATATAAATCATGTACGTGATGTGTTTATCTACAATTGTTGAAAAGAACTATTTTGTCTACAACTATTTCGATACGTCTACGTCAATCGATTCATGTAGAACTGTTGATTAAATATAAAATACACACTCTAAGCGATCTACTAAATGATTCACGATATATATATATATATATATATATATATATATATATATATATATTATGAAATGATTCACGATATATATATATCTATGATATAAAGCTGAACGTCTGTGTGTGTGTGTCTGGTCACGAATAGGTTCCTATATGGTTGACTATTGTAGAAAACTGATTACATATAATGATAGAAGATGTATCGAGACACAGGAATGGGTATGCTTGTTCTGGCATAATGATGATTCATTAAAATTGTAGGGTCTGCGTACGCGCCTTGTCCACAAAGTATGGAAATAAAAAATTTTAAAATTAAAAGAAAAAACGTTTACAAGTGTTTTTTGATGTAGATGTACATCATAATACTTTGATAAGTATGTTTCAACTTAAATAGGGATGGCATAATAAAATTGTGAGGTCTGTGTTCGCGCCTGGCCTCCATAGAATAGAAATAGGCACAAACTTTAATAAAGACTTTTCATATCTATCTGCGTAAGTATACTTTGATAACTATGTTTCAGTTTGAAGAAATATGGTATAATAAAATTATGGGGTGTTCGTTCGCGCCTAACCGCCATAGAATGGAAATATGTCACAAAGTTTAACAAGGTTTTTTAATATAGATCCACAGAATATTGTGATAAGTGTTTCAGTGTGAACAGGTATGGTATAATAAATTATGGGGTTTATCTATTTTATTTTTACTTTCATCATATTTTGCTTTGGTTTTGATACCCCCAAAATTCGAAGCTATCTGTTTACAACCCTTCCTTTTCATAACCTGTCATACTTTCATAAATCAGAGTCCATTTTCTGTAGGCTGCTTTTGAACCCAGTCAACGACTGTACTTTTGCTAGTATATATATATATATATATATATATATATATATATATATATATATATATATATAAACCCTCACTATCCAAAATGTTCGTCGCTTTAGTATTTGGTACCCCACAACGTAACACAATTATTTCCACAATCAGACAACGCCGTAGCTTATACAAACCATGGATGTCAACGACATTAAGTATTTAATTAGTTTACTTAAAATGTTTTTATCTTATGTTATGAAGACAGGAAGCTTGCTTTTTTATCTAAATTATCATTAATGCTAATCGTTACCATTTCAAACATGAAACGTCACAAATAGAGAGTAATTTGTTTTTATATCTGAGTTAGTCATCACATGGGCAAATAGCTACTAACGCCCGTGTCTAATATTATATGACAATTTAGAGTTCTTTAATCCGTGACAATATAACTTTGTAACTACAACTTATATTATTTACTAGCATTTCAGCCCGGCGTTGCCCGGATGTTTGGATGTGTATGTTGAGCAAAAAAAAAAAAAAAAGTGGTAGTAGGAAGGCAGGCTCGAACCCGTACCGCAAAGGAGGAAAAGAACGGGGTAAAACTTAACGTTTATGCTGTTACGACTACCGCCAAACCGGAAGCGACATTTTTTTTAAAATTAAGGCTAGACAATCTAAAGGAGAGAATAACTTTAAAAAATATCGGCGAAAAAGTGACCCCCTCCCTGTAGAAAAGTGCCTAGTTGAAGGGGAAGATATTAATGTTTTTAGCCAATATTTCGATATTTTTTGTATGAAAGGTCGAACTTTAAAACGATACTGATCTTGGTAAAATCCGTCGCCTCTATTCAAAGTTTAAGGCAGACATGCAAACATACATACATACATACATACATACATTTATATATTGGTAACTAAAAATTTTCGACTCAAACTGATGAAAAAGCTTGCCCTGTCTCTGAATACCCTTTATGTAAAATTTCAAATGTTTAGACCAGAAATTGTCTGAGTAATTTAGAAGAGACCGCAGAGGTCAATTATTTTTAACTTTGACCCCTATTATGACCCCTTAAAATGTATTGTTTTGTGCTCAAATCATATTATTAAGTTACATCCATGTCCAAGGAACCTATATCTAAAATTTCAAGTGCGTAGACCCAAAATTGTCGGAGGAGTTTGGTAGAGTTCTCAAAGATCAAATCGTTGAACCTTGACCCCTTAATCGCCAAATTTCTGGCCAAAAACCGATCACATTGATTTCTCCAAATCTCAGTACCTTGTATATCAAATTTCGAGTCTGTAGACTAAAATTGACAGAGTTATTGCGTAGGGAAATATACACAGACACACACACACATACACACACATACACAGAGACACGTTCACTTTTATAGATATATAGATTTATTTGATCCATTGTTTAATTTTCTTTGTCACCTCGTGTTATTCATATGTCGGCATTTGATCTTTTTTCAAATAATCCATGAATTTAAAAGTTTATAATTCTATCAATATTAAAACCTCCTGTTTTTTTAACTGGGGGTAGAAGAGCTACAAAGGCGGGAGAGATAACATTAAAATGAGCTACCTTTTGTGCTCCAGAATTTATTTTACAACATAGTCACCAACATTCTCAATGGAATTTTGCCGGGAATTCAATGACGCATCTCTGCTTCGGACGCGCAACAATAACAGGGGTCATTTTCTAACACCGTTAATATCTGCAAGAAAATGATGAAACTTTTAGGCCATAAATGCATTTAGGGGCGCTTTACATATATTTTCTCTAAGCATAATTTACAGTTTCTATTATTTATATTATAAAGCGTTTTAATTTTAAAAATTTCCAAAATAATATTATTATTATTCTATCTATTTTCAAATCAGTTTATCAGTTGATAAAAATATCTTTTTTTTA
>NC_136490.1:146968017-147005517 GCF_053919585.1 Euprymna scolopes
ATTCTGTCTTGTGTTTTCATCTAAACAAGTTTAGTGAGGGTAAGCTTAGCCTTATATGATTCCATCCGAAACATTTATGCAGAAATATTTGTACAAACACAAATTTATGATATATCTATATGATTATAAAACTCAAATGACCTTGTAACTAGTGATGTAACCCACTTTCCGGTTTACGACATCAGGTTGCGCATAAACATTAACCCATAACAACGCAAACAAATAAACACAAATGGCTTCTTTTGCAGATTTTGACCTGCACACTGAAATAGTAACGTTATTATTTCGAAATTATTATTTAACATGGGAAGAGTGGGTGGTGTTTTGCAACTATTCGCTATTTTCTTACAACTAAGCAACTTTAACCCGTTGACAAACATAAGTAAAAATGTAGTAAATCCGAGACTACTACTACTACTACTACTACTACTCTCTATCTGTCCCTTTTCCTTCCTTCCTTCCTTCTTTCTTTTTTTTTAATTTTTTTGTTTATATTTCTAGATACAAAATAGTTGTGTGAGAACGGTGAATTTTTTGACACATTTACTAATCTGTTTTAATATTAGTTTTATTTTATTTTATTTATTTAGGTTTTATTTTTTTGCTTCAGGTTTTATTAATTATTATTTTTTTATTTTTTTAGATTTTAAGTTTCTATAACTTGGTTGAAGGATTCCAATATGGGTTTTTCATTCTTATATTTCTCATCAGTTAATTCATGTGCGTTTTTGCTGCTAAATGACATTCGTCGGCGTTCGATTCATAGGAAAATCATGTTTAATTTTCGATTTTTGAGCGATTATTCGGAAAAATAGGTAACTTTACACGAATAGGGAGAATTTTTTTTTCATGTTTGAGTGATCCATCCGTGATTTTTCATTTTAATATACTTTCATAGAAATGTTTCTGTTATGTCAAAAAAAAAACTATTTTCTTTACGTCACATGTGTCACGCTCATACATGAATCCCATAGCTAATATAACATACTTACCCAACGGGTCACGGGTAATCTAGTCTATACATAGTACTCCCATGTAAAAAGATTTATGTGTGTGTGTGCATTACTGTCAGCACATCAGTTGTAGATTTCTCAGAACAGAAACCATATTGCTTGTCGCTGAATAAGTTGTTTTTGTTGAAATGACTGACAACTTATCTATTTGTCACAGACTTAAGCAATTCATGACGCACAAGAGACTGATAGGTCTGTACTGAAATGCAAAAGACTGATTTCCCATATTTTTAAATACTGGTCCGACTGTCGAGGTTTTCTAAGGCATTGGAATCATGAAAGCAACGTTTAACCAACTTTATAAGTATAGGAGCTAGTTCCGGATGCAGGTTCTAGATAAGTCTGGAAATGTCGCGGACAGATATATGGATGTCGCTCAGAGTATTTTTTTTAGTCCGGAGAGGAAATTCAAGAGACAGGTGGTCTTTGATACATCGGATGGAATTTGATGTGAAGTTCTTAGCAAGGAATTTAGTTTTGTTGGATGCTTACGTTATCACCTCGGATCCGTTGATGATAGTTGGGGTGGAAAATATGCATCTGTTCAGAACCCTGCTTGTTATCCATCAAAACTTGTGCAAATCTAGCTTCTGCTCAGCTGCTTTAACATTGACAGTTAGAACAAAATAATTTATTGCGTTTTCTATCATCTTTTTACGATGGTTGCTGGCGGTGCTAAAGCGATTTTTGTTTCTGAATATCTGTTTCCTTTAAAGCAATTAAAATAATAATTTCTTTGTGCAATTACAGCGGCACATTTAGGGTTGTGCCACGGTTGGTTATTTGGTTTCAGTTGGAATTTTTAGGGTATACATTTGTCTATGCCGACAACTAGCCAATCTGTTAAGACGGATGCCATAGTGGGCACGTTCTTTTTGAACATGGAACATAGAGGTATTCATTATATGAATGTACGGAAACTGTTCGAATAGCGATGCACAGTGCGATAGAGAAGGATATATGAAATCTTGTTACACTTTATTTTAATCTTAATTGAGACAACCGAGTAATCGGAGAATTCCAGCGGAGACAGAACGAAGAAAACAGATAGAAAAAGATCAAGAAGGCTTGCAAATTTTCCATTAACATCTGGAACTTGAGTGGTTTCGCCAAGAATCTAGGGCGACCATAAGCAAGAGAGAATCGTGATAGAACCTTCTTTTATAATCTATTTCGTTTGAACAGACCAGCCATTCAATGTTGTGAACGTTGAAATCTCCACAGACGTGAATATTATCAGAGGGATGGGCAAGCAGGATATGGTTAATTTTCTCCGTAATACTCTCAAGTCGTTGTGGAGGCAGTATTGGGCAAATATGAACATAGTGCTGTAAGTGCTGCTCGGAAGCACGTGTAGAGTAGTTTAGAATGTTCTTTGAATATGTCCCTGCCACAACGGAAGTTATGCCTAATGTAGGCACATATTTTCCCCGTAGCTATCTGGAGGGCCAGGTCTGAAAAATAAACTTTAATCGAAAAATGGTTTAAGTAAACAGATGAGCTAATGGGGCCTACGTGGAGAATTGATGGTCTAAAATTGTTTTTTCTTTTCTGTTCATGATGAAGCTGGGAAGTTTTGTAAAAACGGTTAGTGGAATTGTTTAGAGAAAAGTATGAAGAGAACGAAATAGAAAGAGAGAGAAGATAAATATTTTTATTGACCATTGACACATACACATATATATATATATATATATATATATATATATATATATATATATATATATATATATAATGAGAAATATGGAAATAGTATTCCGACAAAATAGAGAAATAAAAAGGAACAAACCGTATTATGTGTTCAATCAACGTTTCGCCTTTATTTCGAGACTTCCTCTGGATAAATGAGATTGGTATTTTTTGTTTGTTAATCTCATTCATCCAGAGGAAGTATCGAAATAAAGAGGAAACGTTGATGAACACATAATACGGTTTGTTCCTTTTTATTTCTCTCTCTCTCTCTCTCTCTCTCTCTATATATATATATATATATATATATATATATATATATATATATATATTGTATTTTGTGTACAGAAAGTTGTTAGATGAGACAAGCCATTGGTACTGTCTGATGAGTGTTGGCTGAAGAGAGCTTGATATGGATATCTTAAACAGCCCTAATCATCGGGCTTTAAACCGACGGTACCAATTACTTGTCTCATCTAACAACTTTCTGTACATAAAATACAATATATATATATATATATATATATATATATATATATATACACTCTTATATTTCGGATTTTTCTTTTAATTGAGCACTCTGCTGGATTTCTTTTTAAAAAAAACTAAAAAAAAACACTTTGAAAAAGAGTTAAAAACATATTTAATTCTAAAAGGAGACACTTAATAAGTGGATAGTCATTAATCCGCGGAGTTTTGAAGAAATATTTTCCTTCTCATCAGAGGGTAGGAATTAGCAAAATGCGGGATCGGATTTTGCATACAAAAGTATTTGATGAAACGGCAAGTAAGTCAAATATATATATATATATATATATATATATATATATATATATATATATATATATATATTAAGTAATGTGATTTATAATTTAAAATTAAAAATCAAATTTTAATTAAATTAAAAATCCGTTTCATAAGAAGGAACAACAACAAAATCAATTATCTGTACGATCGTTTCGGAAAACAATGCTTTTTATTGTGGTATACATCAAGTTATGTAGAATAATTATATATAGTTTTTTGGTAAGCAAGGTCTCCTCATCAGCAAATTTTGGAGGGTTTTTATTGAATTTAAAAGACACCATAAATAAACCTAGCATTAAAAGTAAGGCAGATGAATCTGAAAAATTGACATAAAAGGTCTGGATTTAAAATTTATAAGAAAATCAATATGGGTTAGAGATAGAAATAAGTAAAGAAAAATATATATTTTTGAATTTACATAATAAATTTGCTTTAAAAATATATAGAGATATTTACCTTTTAATTTTTCGTTTTTTGAAATCAGGAACTGTGGTTAAAATAGTCATTTAGATGTTTGCTATAGCTTTTTATCTTATTGAATGATGAATTTTAAAAAGGGGGGGCTCGTGCAATAAATTGTTTCCGTAAGCGTATTTTTGATTTAAAGACGCTACGGTTTATATATAGAGAATATTATTATTACCTATTTTAAGGGGAGGTAATTGTCATGTTTTCTTTACTTTATTTTATTATTTATTTGACGGGTGTAAGGGAGATAATTAGTTTAATTTAATTTATTAAAAAAATAAAATAAAATAAAATAAAAAAATAATAATAATTGTAATCTATTTTTACTAATAAGTAATTTTTAATGATTTAAGGTGGTTTATATTTATTAAATAAATATAATTTTCCATGTTTACGTTTTTTATACTTGAACAAATTATATATATAAACCTACTATAGTGAATTAAATTATATATATGTATATACTTGTAGAATACTCCTTCTGGGATGGATATAAGCAATATATATATATAGCGTAGATTTTACATCTTAATATTTCAAATACCTCTCCATCATATATGTGTGTGTATAATTGCAAGTATATATATATACATCTGATATTAATGTGTGATATATATTGGGTATACATACGTCCAGTATTAACTTAAACAGTGCTCAATACGTGAGTAGAGCTGAGTAATAAACTATCTCTCCATTTTTACATTTTTGTTTTATTTTACTTCAGTCGAAGTTCTCAGAAATCAAGGGGCCCACAACCTGGGGCTAACACTATATGAGATACATAGATAATGTTCCACTTAAGTTCTTTATTTCTCAAACACTGAGTTAATAAAGAAGTTGAGAACATAATTTTCCTCTCCCCAATTAACAATTTTCATATATTGTATTATATCTTTTATTTTGATCTTTTGGTCTTACTGAATTCCAGGACAAGAATTTATCTAATCTGGTGGAGTATCCAGTTTCGTGTTGTTACTTGACGTAACATCACTTGGAGAAGGTGCATCATTCCTCGTAAAAGCTAATGTGAGTTAGCCATAGTGACGAGATCTTATTTGAGCAGCGAATACTATGTGATTTTGAATATTTGGTCAGAGTTTACTTCTATAGAAAAAGTATTCTCATGCCAGATTGTTCTGACAAACCTCTGTACAAAGAGACCTTAGACACTCGAGGACAGTGTCTAGCAGGCATTCATGTTTACATTTAAATATTTTACATACTTCTCCATCATATATGTGTGCGTATGTGTGTGTGCGTATGTGTGTGTGTGCATATATATATATATATATATATAATTGCAAGTAAATATATATATATATATATATATATATACATCTGATATTATGTAATATATATTGGGTATACATACATCCAGTATTAACTTAAACAGTGCTCAATACGTGAGTAGAGCTAGTAAACTATCTCTCCATTTTTACATAAATATAATTTTCCATGTTTACGTTTTTTATACTTGAACAAATTTTGTCGTAGATGAACTGAAAAACGAACAACAAAACACATTTATTGATTAAAACGGGCCTTTTAAAATATGTTATGCAAATCAATTTGTGAAAGCATTTTAAGAATATTGTTTACGCGATGGTTCAGTTGAACCTAATGTAATTGCGCTTTCAGAAAAATAGTGTTCATTTTGTTTGCACATAGATGTACAACTATCCGGAAAATTATGCACATATTTACATATTAGTGCACAACCCTTAATCGAAATCCTCGGAAAAGAATTATGCTTTGCCAGTGCTCACAGTAGCTATTTATCCTGATACAAGCTGACTTGCTACGTTGCTATTGCTTCGTATGAAATACTCGAAACCAAGATTTTAAATAAAAATCTTTTCGTGTAATTTAATTCATCGGACTACTGTTCTCATCTTCAGCGTTATTTTCACAATGTTTCGGTAAATGTAACATCCGACCTTCTTCAGGTGTATCTTGTCGAAGTCTGGAATGATTCTGTCAAACTCGGGAATTTGGACGGAATTTCGAGAGGAACCCTTTATTTACTTCACAGGGGTAGCATGCTCTTGTTCTGTCAGCCATGACTGGATAGAATTCCTAAGTAATTCGCAATTGTATTTATCGGTCGCCCACACTGAGGGTTGAACCTTCAATCTTCAGGAGAATATCACTTTTTACAACTGATTTTTCTAAGTACTCTAATCACTGCACCCGGGGTTTTGGGCTGCGGAACAAGAGCATCCTACCTCCGTGAAGTTAATAAAGCTTCCGCTCGAAATTCCGTTCAAATTCCCGAGTTCGACAGAAACACTCCCGAATTCGACAAGATACACCTGAAGAAGGTCGGAGGGTACATCGACCGAAACGTTGTGAAAACAACACTCAAAATTAGAACACTATCCGATGAATCCAAAGACTACGAATAACCAATCCTCATCTCAAAAATATAGAAACGTTCAAATGGCCGTTGGATTGTCCGTCGCATATCTAATTAACAAAACATGCTGTGCTTAAAACCTTCATCAGGTTCCGCCACAACAACTAAGTTGTTCAAAATATTCACACAGATGATTTGTTTATAGTGGTGAAGGCTGTGTGCAGAACCAACTACACTTTTTAGTACAACTGTTAATCTCAGTCGATGCAATGGTTGCCACGATACAGAGCACACACACAGTAGACTTCAGGTTTTTACATTAGAGTTTTCCTTCTAGATGCCTATCTTAACGAAGACTGAGGGTGCATCTCTTCCAGTGAATTAAACGCGCCCCCTGATACCAACCTAGAAATTCCTACATCTGGCGCGGTACATACAGCGCCTAGTATTCCCAAATGGTCACCCATGTAGTACTGACCAGGCTCATCGTTGCTTAACTTCGGTAATCTGGCGAGAATTGGTGTTTTAACGTGATTACGTCCTTATTCATATAAATAGATAAATATTAATATTTTGGTGGAAAGTGACGGTGGAAGTATTGGTTAACGACATAGATTGACTACGTGAGTGTTTCAAGTTCATTCCAGAAAATCACTTTTACTTAGAATGTTGGTAACCTTCATGTGGTCCCTCTCGTAAGTACCCGACGTCTTTCTAGAAAGGATTCTGACTAGAAATTTATCGGGGAAACCAATGCTGACAATAAAACCTTTGGATGCATATGATATGATTTTGAATATTTCGGTAATTTGGATGCAATGAAATTAAATGAAACTGGAAAGAATTCGAAGAAGAAGAAAAACCAATTCGCGTTGGCGATTGTGTATTTGGGTGGATGTTTTCTTTTTTTTTTTCTTTTTTTTTTTTTTTTTTCAACTTACAATTTGTACACGGATAGCAACTTGTTAAAAATCAAGTTAGCTCCATTAATGAAAATGCCGGAAATGAATATCGTTTCTTTTAACGAAATGACAACCTGCTTTTCAATATAAACATATATAAGTTGAGTCTAGCAACTTCCTAACTAAAAACTATTTGATTACTTGAGTGACACTGATAACGATTACATAACCAAAGTTTAATTGTTAGTCAAACAAGTCGGTAAATAAACAATTGGATATAAAGAAAGAAGAGAAAAATATACGAATAGCAAAACACATTTATTGATTAAAAACGTCTTTTTTAAAACATGTTATGAAGATAAGACATCAAATCAATTTGTGAAAGCTTTTTAAGAATATTGTTTACACAACGGTTCAGTTGAACCTAATGTGATTGTGCTTTCAGAAAAATAGTGTTCATTTTGTTTACACATAGATGTGAAACTATCCGGAAAAATTGTGCACGTATGGTAGTGCACAGGCCCCATCAAAATTCACAGAAAATAATTATGCTTCCCAGCATTCGCACTAGCAATTTATCTAGATACTAACTTGATTTGTCATCTCGCTATTGCTTCGCCGATTTCGCTATTTTAGAAACCGAAATTTTAATTTCGTTTAGTAGTTTTTGTAAAAACAAACGCATTTATCTCTATTATCATATTATATTGTATTATTATATATTATGTAAAAGTCACTTTGTGTGTGTAAGAGTTCCTTCTCCATAGGTTCCCAAACGGTTGAGCATATCTTTTGGAAATTTCACACGAAGGCAATTTGGCAGTGTTTTTGATAAGTTTTGTACAGAAATTCATCCGATAAATATCGAAAATCGAAAAAATCCAATCCTACAAATACCCTTTCTTTCTCATTGATAAAAAAAAAAGAATTCTTACAATGGAATATTTTACGTCACACCGGCCAAGGGAGTTAATAAAATTTCGGCAAATCATTTCTGCTTATAAAAACAGATTTCTTGTCATTTGGGGATATAGTTGAGTGGTAGAGAATTCGACTAAAGATAGAATGGCTCTCTGTTCAATCTCGAATGTACCTCACCAGTTTATTTTAATTTTTTCTTGTTAATGAGTTAAGTTTACGATAAAAGAAGACGTACCATTTAAAATTGATACAAATCATTTCTTTGTTTGCATACTTTTTTTAACTAAACATTAACTAGAAGTGACTTGTCCAGGGCATTCATCATCAAGCCGAAGTTATCAGTTGACATGATAATGTAAACAAACACAAACGGAATTTGATGAACGACATTATCATTATTTTTATTATTTTTTTTTTTTTGCGAATTAATCCACCGGCCAAATTATTCCTTGTAATATATAATATTCAATAGAGGATTGCTTCCATAATAATACATACGCAATCTACATAAATTAAAATATGTTTAAGCATATTTTACTACCGGACTACGCCGGGCGTCAGGCTAATTTAATAATAAGCCTATATATTACAACGTAGTACCTTAAACGTAAGTACATAATCTATGTCACGGTGTACAGATTATAAATTTGATCCTATTTATTAAAAGGGAGGATAGGAGGTGGTACACTACTATGAACATTACGTTAGTATATAGATACGCTAATTTAATGTCCGTTGTATGTTATCACTAGGGCTATGACAACAGCATATTCTTTTCGTTGTTTTTACACTAGAGTATATATCCGACACAGTTAGACACAATTAATCAACCAGAATCACATAAAAAACGTATAAGATATCAATGGATGTATACATGAGAATCAAAACAGGGAAAAGAGTATGCTGTTTTCAGAGCCCTAATTATCACCTTTTATCCCTTTTAAAAAATAGGATCTCCCGATCACCGAAGACGCAATTTTAAAACAAATAAATAAATAAAGATGATGTCGCTTTTAGGTTGTACGTACGTGAAACGCAAATATACCTACCTGGTTTTCTGACTAAGATATAGTGTTAGTATCTGTCCTACCTAAAGATGGTATAATGATACTTTGGGATTTCCGTTCGCGCCGTGCGTTCATATAATGGAAATATGTCACAAACTCCTATAAGGATATTTGAGATAAACCATAATAACCAGATGAATTAAGAAAAACTCGTACTCGGAAAACTCGTACCCGGAAAACTCGTACCCTGAAAACTCATTTTTGCTAGAGAGGAAAACTAGTCCATTATTGAATAAATATGGATTGAAAACACATTTTATGACCGTTATTAAAGGAGATATTCTTTTTAAAAGAGAATACACAACCCATAATATTTTTTTAATATTGTTACTTGTTTACTGTTGTTTCAATAAAACTAAATTGATTTTTCTAAGTATTCATTTTCTACCTAGCTTTGAAAGTTTTTAGTGGTTCAACTTATTTTAAAGAGTTTATTTAGTTAAAAAAAAAGTAATATCGAGTGTTACTTTTGAACAAAAATGTCTGACATGAGAAGATTACGTCTTAGGAGTCTCGATAATCGCTCAAAAATAAAAAATTAATGAAAATATTGAGGTAGATATAGTTTTAAAACGATCCTCCCCCCCCGTTCCAAAAGAAAATAAATTTGTATATTTTTTGGGTAATGTCCAAGATCACCGCTCGGAAAAAAATCAAGCTACCGGAAGTGGTTATGGTTGATTATGTAACGAAACCGAACGGAAGATATAAAAACCATATTTTTATTAAAAATATTACTTTAGTTTTAACACTTCTTGTGTTGTTACGAAACAAAAAAAAAAGAAAACACTTCTCGTATTACCAAATAATAAACCAAATATTTTATTTAAAAAATTAATTTAGTTTTAACACTTTTGTCTTCACGAAACAACAAAAGGCATTTGTGCAGCATGCAGACTACGGCCATCTTTTATTGGTGCACTTCACTAAACTGTCGCCAGGTGGCGTTTCTCAGTAAAAAAAAACGAAAAAAAACATTGTAATTATTAATTTGCTATTGACCCTTCTAAGTTGCTTTTCATTTAAATTATTTATTAGTTAAAAAAAACAATTTTACTTTATAGAAATCCAATGTTGCTTTCATTACAAATTGTTTTATTAACATTATATTTTGTACGCAGACTTTTAGATAAATGTTTTTACAATATTATATATTGAGTTTTATGCATTAAATGTTTATACAATTATATATTAATTTTTATACATTAAATTTTTTGGTTTTCAAATATTTTTCTGGTCGGGGAAAAATCTTGTTTGTTATTTATTTGCCGCGTTATTTGACCAAAAAGAAATTGGAATTATCGCTCCCAACAATAGCCGCCGTATGCATACTGAAGAAGTGCCCCCCCCCAAAATGACTTTTAAACAAGCAAAACAAAATTCTTACATTATCAAATATACAAGAAGTGTTTTCGGTGCTTATGTATTTTTGGATCCGCGCTATTTTTAAATAGTTTTTTAGGTTAAATTCAAGTTTCACGGTATCTTTTTTACTTAATTGTTAGGTAGAAGTCAAGAATAGTTACAAAAAAACCTCCCCTCCCATGTTAAGAATGGCTTTCGAAATGATAACGTTATTATTTCAGCGCGGTACTAAAAATACATAAGTACCGCGTTTATTTTTTGTTTCGAAATAACACAAGAATTGTTTGAACTAAATTAATTCTTCTGAATAAAATATTTGCTTAGTTTGATAATGCATAAGTGTTTTCTTTCTTTCTTTTTTTATTTTGTAATAACAAAAAAAGTGGGGTTTTTTTTAAATAAATATATGTTGTTTTTTTTTAAATAAATATATGTTGTTGTTTTTTTGTTTTTTAAATAAATATATGGTTTTGTTTTTCGTGTCTTGATTCCATGACTCCCTGATCAAGTGTATTTTTTAAAACAAGAGTAAACAAGTAAAAATATTTTTTTTAAATATTATGGGGTGCGTAGTCGCCTTTAAAAACCATACGTCTTTCAAGAACGATTTTTAAATTGGTTTTCAATCGATATTTATTCAATAATGGACCAGTTTTCCTACCTAGCAAAAAATGGACGAGTTTTCCGAGTACTAGTTTTTTCGTGTACGAATTTTCCGGGTACGAGTTTTCCGGGCACCAACTAGATATATTCTGACACTGCATAAACCATATTAGATAAATACTTTTACAGTTTGAACAAAATGGGCTACAATATAATATCGTGGGGTCTCCATTCACGCTTAAAGTCCACAGAATGCCTAGCAGCAATATATTACATATAAAAGATGCCATTGTGGAATTTCCACAGATCCCACTAATATTTAATTTTAATATTTTGGTAATTTTGATGCAATAAAGCGAAATTAAACCGTAAAGAAATGCAAAGAAAGAAAAAAATGAACAATTTGACTGAATGATGGTAGTATGTGGGTGTATCTTTTTCTTAACTGACAATTTTTAAAAAGGGTATGTTGAAAATCAATTTAGTCTCTCTAAATAAAACACCGGAAATAAAGACGGTTTATTTTGACAACAAAACACAAGCTGTGTTTTAATATAATATAGTATAAACGTATAAGAGTTGAGTCTATGCATTTCTCAACTAAAAAATAAGACTACTTCAATTACCTTGTTAACGATTATATATTGACAAGTCTATTTGGTAGTGAAATAAGCCAGTAAATAAAAAGATAAAATAAATGTGAAGATAGGAGAAAAAATAAGCATACATACAGTGCTTTCCGCCAGCATCTCTCATGTTAAGATATGAAGATGCGTATCACCAGATAATAACGTGTTTTTGTTATTCTAACTACGGCGAACCACAATGGGGGAATCCTCAACGTTCTTCATGCTAAAGCGATTAAGATGTTCGCTTTCTATCTAGTTCGACTTCCTTCAATTTGAAGTTTCCCCAGTTCAAAATGAACACCTGATCTTGTTGACTTATCATTTATATATGTATATATATATATATATATATATATATATATATATATATATATATATATATATATATATATATATATACTAGCAAAAGTACCCGTCGTTGACTGGGTTCAAAAACAGCCTACAGAAAATGGACTCTGATTTATGAAAGTATGATAGGTTATGAAAAGGAAAGGTTGTAAATAGATAGTTTCGAATTTGGAGGTATCAAAACCAAAGCAAAATATGATGAAAGTAAAAATAAAATAGATAAACCCCATAATTTATTATACCATACCTGTTCACACTGAAACACTTATCACAATATTCTGTGGATCTATATTAAAAAAAAAAAATTGTTAAACTTTGTGATAAATTTCCATTCTATGAAGGTCAGATGCGAACGAACACCCTATAATTTTATTGTACCATATTTTGAAACTGAAACATAATTATCAAAGTATACTTACGCAGATAGATATTAAAAATCTTTGTTAAAGTTAGTGTCTATTTCAATTCTATGGAGGCCAGGTGCGAACGCAGATCCCGCAATTTTATCATACCATCCCTATTTAAGTTAAAACATACTTATCAAAGTATTATTAACATCTATATCAAAAACACTTGTAAACGTTTCTTTTTAATTTTTTAATTTTTTATTTCCATACTTTGTGGACCAGGCGCGTACGCAGACCCCACAATTTTAATGAATCATCATTATGCCAGATCAAACATACCCATTCCTGCGTCTCAGTACATCATCTATCATTATATGTGATCAGTTTTCTATAATAGTCAACCATATAAGAGCCTATTCGTGACCAGACACACACACACAGACGTTCAGCTTTATATGGTGGATTATCTCATCGAAGACGATGAATGAGGGTTCAGTATGCAATATTCAGCAACTCCTAGCTCTGTGACACCACATGCATAATTGCAATCCTGTAGACGTTCGGCACACTCCTCCGCAGATGGTAAACTTTCATATGCTCGTCAGTCAAAGATGCCGTCTCGAGTGAACAGATAACCCTGCTTTGCTGCGTGCTCTGAAACCACGGTGACATACATATTCATTTTTAGGTGGATGTTTTTTGTGTTTTGCCTTCATATTTGCACGAAGGGTGTCCCTATGACAAAGGCGGTTATGTTCAAATTCTTTGGTCTCCAGGAAACACATCTTCCTCCATTCTCTGCGATCCCCTGCTGCACTCTCCCAGGAACTCAGAGAAATTCCACAATGTTTCAGCTTATCTTTTAGTTTATCTTTGTAACGAAGGAGGGGACGCCCTATTGGACGGCAAGAATTTATCAGTTGCCCATAAAAAAGTTGCTTAGTGTTATATTCCTAAATACTTAGGAAATAAAGACAAACGTGAGTTACACCGAGTGGTATGTGTAATGGGGTTTATTTATAATACAGAAACGTAAGGCTGCTCGCCTAAGGTAAATAGAAGTACATAGTAACAAGTATGGGGAAGAAAGTCTGATAATCAACACGTAAGACTATCCGTCTTACTGCGACTGCTTGTCTGCCGCTGTCTGCCCAACAGTCCAATATATATATACAGTTTGTAACCGGTGTATAGCCAGTTATGTTCCTTCACAACACCTCCCCCTGAAGCTGAAATCTTCCTGATTTTAGCTTAAATACCTCTTCCTTTTAGGGTCAGGGCTTAATCTCCTGGTAACTTTTCTCTTTCTTGCGCTTTTCCTTCTGGTCAGCGTTACCCGGGGTAAAGGTTTCTGTCCAGCCCGTATGGTCGGTTCAGGCGAAATATTCATTGTTTGCGGTACACACGCTGGTTTTGGTATATCAAAAATATCGCACAATGTTTCCATTGGTGTCTCTTCTACATTTGGAGACAGTCTGGGACGTATTTGATTTCTGTGTCTTTTGCAGACAAAACTTAATCCTTGGATGGTATAGACCATGCTCCCAATCCTTTTTTTGATAATACCTTCAACCCACTGATTTCGTCCATTTTGAAAATTTTTGAAATATACATTTTCACCTGGGGAGAAGCACTTGGTATTAAGGTTTTCTTTTTTGAAAACTTTCTTTTTCTCTGGTAGCAGCCTATCGAAGACAGATCTTATCTTTCTTGCAAACATTAGCTCAGCCGGGGAAGAATTGACATTATTATTAGGATTTGGTGTCACCCTGTAAATTGCTAAAAATGTTTGAATACATTGTTCGTCTGTGTCCGTAGTAAGATTTTTCTTAAGTGCCCTTTTAAACGTATCTACAAATTTTTCGGCCAACCCATTCGATCGTGGATGGTACACAGGTGTTGTCATATGTAGAATATTTAGTGAGTCACAGAATTCTTTGAATTCATGAGCAGTAAATGCTGTTCCATTATCGCTCACTAAGGTTTTTGGCACTCCAAAACGGCTAAAAATTTCATTAAGCGCACTCACAGTGTTTTTTGCTGTTGGATGTCTAAACTTAAATATTTCTGGCCATTTTGAAAAAGAATCTACAATAATCAAGTAAAAATAACCATTTATAGGTCCCGCATAATCAATATGCAGACGTGACCAGGGTAGGTCCGTCTTTGGCCATGGCGTCGTTTTTACTGGAGGATCTCGAGCTGCTAATTGACATCCTCTGCATGTCTTGACACATTTTTCAACTTCCTTGTCCATACCAGGCCAGTACACATATCCTCTCATAAGGGATTTCATTCTCGAAATGCCCGGATGACCTGTATGAAATTCCTTCAGAATTTTCCTCTGTAACGTTAGTGGAATTACGATCCTCTCACCATACATGAGCACATCTTCACAGATGGAAAAAGGCGTTGTTTGATCTACCTTTTTATTTTTTTTTATCCATCCCAATTGATTTTTCATTTTCTTAATGAAAATGTCATTTACTGCCTCTTTTTTTATTTTTTCGAAAGTTACCGGAAGTTCACGTATCATATTACACATTGAACTTGTACATTCACTTTCGTCTTTAAGCGCAGCAATTACCGTTTCTTCGAAACTTTCGCTTCTTTTAGGGATCAACCGTGATAATGCATCTGCGTGTCCTAACTTTTTTGAGGATACATGTTCCATCTTAAACTGATAGTTTAAGAGGGTTACAGCCCATCGCTGTAATCGATTCGCAGTATGTGTGGGAATGCCTTTCTTTGATCCAAATATGGTAAGTAGGGGTTTATGGTCGGTTTGCAAAATAAAAGATCGTCCATGGAGAAATCGATTGTACTTTGTAATTCCAAATATTATCGACAGCGCCTCTTTTTCAATTTGGCTGTAATTTTTCTCCGCTGCAACCAACGTTCTTGAAGCATGGGCGATAGCTTTTGTCCTACCATCCTCATACTTGTGAAGTAATACAGCGCCAACACCGTAATCACTGGCGTCCGTTGCTAGTATTAGTTCCTTTTCTGGATTGAAATGTGCCAATGCTAAGTCTGACAGTAGACATCTTTTGATATTTTGGAAAGCAGATTCACATTCCTTATTCCAGTTCCATTTAACACCCTTTTTCAGTAACTCGTTAAGAGGAGCTCTTAAATTATGTATGTTAGGGATGTAAATTGCATAGTATTGAACTAATCCCAAAAACGATTTTAATTTTGTCACTGAATCTGGAGCAGGCATCTTTTCAATTGCTTCAGTCCTTTGTGGATCCGGTCTTCGACCCTCTTTGTCGATTATTTGACCTAGATATTTAATTTTTTTCATAAAAAAATCGCATTTTTCTGGGCTCAATTTAAAACCAAATTCCTGTATTCTTTTGAATACTTCTTTTACATGCTTCTTATGATCTTGCAAATTTTCACTTTTAATTAGGATATCGTCAAGGTAGGCCATTGAAAATTCCAACCCTGCCAGCATCGTGTCCATAATTGGCTGGAAAATAGCAGGAGCAACCTTTAATCCAAAAGGAAGCCTCTTTAGCTTAAAAATGCCCTTATGAGTATTTATGCCTAAGTATTTGGAGCATTCATCGCTGATCTTAATTTGCAAGTAAGCATCTGAGAGGTCTATCTTAGAAAAAATTTTTCCTCCGTTAAGCTTAGAGAACAGATCTTCTGCGGACGGAAGGGGATAATTATGGTCCAATAGACAGTCATTTAAACCCGTTGAAAAATCTCCACAGACCCTTATTCTGTTATTTTTTTTCTTTACATACACGGTTGGACTTGCCCAATCTGTGTGGTTAACTTTTTCAATGACTTCCAGTTGTTGAAGTCTATCCAACTCTTTTTCGATTGCGTCCATCGCTGAAAAAGGCACATTCCTTTTAGGTTTGAATACTGGAGTGGCATTTTTCTTTAATTCAAATTTTGCCTCTGTCTTAATACAGAGTCCTAGTCCTTCGGCAAAAACATTGGGAAATTCAGTTTTCAAATCCTTCAGGAAGTCTTCCCTTTGGTTTGCTTTTTCTGCAGTTAAAACGTTACAAAACGAATTTATGGGTTTCTCCCATAAATTAAACAAGACAATCCAATCTACCCCAAACAGGCATGTATTCTTTCCTGGTACGACGTACACTTTGGATTTATGAGTCTGGTTAGCGAATGTCACTTTGCATTTTAATTCTCCCTTGAACTCTAATCTTTTGCCGCACACACTTCTCGCCGTCTTTCTGGTTTTCGTTAATTCAGGTCGACCTATCCTTTTCCATATATCTTCATTTATAATACTAATATCTGCACCGCTATCCAGAAGCAATGTAACCAGATGTCCATTTATCCGAACATCAACATATTTCCGTCTTTCGCAGCTTTTTTCTTTATTCATGCGAAGCGTATTTACATTATCGGTCCCTTGTCTTTTCTTCTGGGCACAGTATGTTCCCTTGTGACCTCTGAGACCACATTCATAACATATTTTGTTCCTAAACCAGCAGGTCTTATTGTTGTGTCTTAAACTACCACAACATTTACACTTTAGCTTTGGGTCTTTGTATCCTTTAAGGATCCTGTGTTCTTGGAACCTGGACTTTCTTGTGGTCCCTTGCCTTTTTACTTGCTGCACCTTAAAAATATTTTTCTCTTCAATGCGAGTGTTGTCTTTCTTTATGTTAATCAGACGTTGACACTCTTCAGTGACTTTTTGCAATGTTATGTTAGGATCCGCCTCCATAATTGTTAGGATCCGTGAACGTATATCTTTGTCCCTTGGTGCTGTGAGACCTTGTACAAAGATTAAACATTTAAATTGGTCTGCGGAAATTTCATTCAATTTAAATGATTCGCATAAACAGTTCACAGTGCAAGCATATTCTAGATAGTCTTCAGCTTCTGCCTTCTGAATGTTCAAACATTTGTATCTAGAGTGAAATAGGCTATCCCTTTTATCAAATATTTTCGACAAGGTACTAATTGTTTCCTCGAACGAAACCTCCTCCGGTTTTTTTGGTAGAATTAGATTTGCATACTTGGTGTTTTCATCAGTACCCAGTTTTTGTAGTAGCAGGGTAACTTTTTCCTCATCGGTCCAGTCTAAACATCTTTTCGTAAAAATTGTTTCGTATCTTCTGTAGTATGCAGGGAAAGTAACACCAGTATCCGGGGAGTAACGAAATTCCGTTAGTGAATTTGAAATACCCTCGGCAGAAAAATTAGTCTTCTTCCCGGTCGACGTTAGAATTAGCTTTTCTAAATTCTTTTGCTGTGTCGACATTTGTCGTTGTAGTATGTTTGTTTGTTCTTGTTGTGCCTCTAAAGTTTTTTGTGTTCTTTCTTGTTGTTGTTGCAGCTGTTGCTGTAGCTGTTGTTGTTGAATTTGTTGTTGTTGTTGTTGTTGCGCTAAAAATTGTTGAGTCATTTTTGTCTGTTCCTGGATGCTAAGGGCTAGAGCCTTAGTTAACTCTGCTAATTGTTCCATGTTAGCTTCTAGTACAAAAATGTCTTTTCGAATTCTACACAATAATTCCAAAGAAAAATCGTAAATTTACGTATATCGTAAATTAGTAGCAATATGCAGACACAACACGTTTCAACAAAGTTCATCCATAGTAATTCAACAGGCTTTGTAAAATAATTCTTTTTTTTTTTTTTTTTTTTTTTTTTCAACAACGTAAGTTCATACACAAAATATTTCTTACTTCCCACGGCAAATAGTTCCAATTATTTATATAAAGGCAATAACAAACAATTAATTTTCCAAAAAAAAAAAAATATATGGCTGCCGTTCCCACGTGGCATAAAATGGTACAATAGTCGTTGTATTTATATTTTTTCTTTCGAAACTCGTAATCCTTTAGTGTAGTTTCGAATTCAACTTGCGACCATTTTTTTTTTTTTTTTTTTTTTTTTTTTTTTTTACTTGTCAAAATAAATATAAATTCCACTTTACCTTGAACATGTTTCTATAATTTCTTGTGAGTTCTTTACGAAGAAAAATCCGTACTTTTCGCTACTTTAGGTAGGAAAAATTTTACCATTCATTGACGCACGTGGTCAAAAATCCTTGTGTAGTTTGTTTTTTTCGTAAAACAAAAAATCCTTGCATTGTACACAGTCCTTGGTACGGTAATTTATCTCTGTTAAGAGAAAGAACATCCTTTCGTCGCCATTGTTATATTCCTAAATACTTAGGAAATAAAGACAAACGTGAGTTACACCGAGTGGTATGTGTAATGGGGTTTATTTATAATACAGAAACGTAAGGCTGCTCGCCTAAGGTAAATAGAAGTACATAGTAACAAGTATGGGGAAGAAAGTCTGATAATCAACACGTAAGACTATCCGTCTTACTGCGACTGCTTGTCTGCCGCTGTCTGCCCAACAGTCCAATATATATATACAGTTTGTAACCGGTGTATAGCCAGTTATGTTCCTTCACAACACTTAGGAATTCTTGAGTCATCCATTCTTACAAGATGACCCGACCACCGCATTTGTATCCTGATCAAAAATGATTCAATACCAGTGATTCTACACCTCTCCAGTAATTCACCATTTGGAACATGATCCTGCCATCCAACATCGCAAATAGAACGCAAACATCTCATATGGAAGGAGTCAAGCTGATTTATATTCTTGCAGTACAAGGTCCACGTTTTGGCACCATACAGAAGAGTAGGCAGAACAACAGATTTGTAGACTGCCACCTTTCCTTTTAGAGACACATCATGGCTGTTCCAGAGTCTGTGTCGCAACCTACCAAATGCCTCACTAGCTTTATTAATTCTATATTGGATGTCTTTTCAAATTTAGCATCATCAGACACAACAGAGCCGAGGTATGTAAAAAAAGATAATGATTTCAAAGCTTCACCATCAACATATTGTGAAGAGGACGTAGCGTTTGATTTTGGCTGGTGAATAATTTCAGTCTTTTTTATGCTAACTGTAAGGGCGAAGGCCTTACATGCACCAGAAAAGCTAATGAGGATGTTCTGCATGTCATCAAGACTATGGGTGACAAGAGCACAGTCATCGGCATAAAGTCTGCACAGAAGTCTTGGTTTTGGCCTTGAACCGTTGCTGGTTAAATAATCCTCCACTTGATCTATACTCAACACCTATGCCTCCTGATGTGTTCCTGAAAGCTGTCTCAAGCATCACCGAAAAGAAAAGAGCAAATAGGATCGGAGCAAGGACACATCCTTGCTTAGTTCCATTTGACACTTCAAATGGGTCACTTTGTTCACAGCCAGATCGTACTGTCGCCACCATTCCCCAGTGAAAGGAGACAATCACATTCAACATTTTGTCCGGAATACCAAGCCTCCTCACAACAGTCCACGGAGTAGCCCTAGAGACGGTATCAAATGCCTTTGTGAAGTCAACGAATGTGACAAACAAGTCCTTATTCTGCTCCCTCACTTTCTCCTGTAGTTGCCGAAGGCTGTAGATCATGTCCACAGTACCTCTTCCTGCCCTAAAACCACACTGGGTTTCTGGGAGCACAGTTTTACAGATTGAACCATTGAGTCTGTTTAGGATTACACGAGCTAGAATCTTACCAGCAACAGACAAAAGAGAAATTCCTCTATGGTTATCACACTCACACGTATTTCCTTTGTGCTTAAACAGGTGAATAATTGACGCGTCTTTGAACTGTTGTGGCACGGTACCAAGTTCCCATATTAATGAAAACAGGGCACTTAGTTTCCTGATTAACAGTTGGCTTCCACATTTGTATACTTCTGCAGGTATGCCATCATCACCTGGAGCCTTGCCATTTGAAAGTTGCTTTACAGCCCATTCAATCTCTGACATGGATGGAGTATCAGCAAGCTCCTCGATGGTTGGCCTCTGAAGAATATCATCAATCACTTCTCGATTCACTGTCGATTCTCTGTTTAAAACATTTGAAAAGTGTTCAGCCTAACGCTTAGTAATTTATTTCTTATCAGTGAGGAGAATGCCAGCCGACGAAAATATTGGAGATGCCCCCCCTTAAAATGGGGGCCAAACCCCCCCCCCTTGAGGTTTTGGTAGAATGATTTAAAATCACACCTATCCGCCGCATCTTGTAAGGCCTCAGCTTTCTGCTCCCACCAGTTTTGTTTCATTTTCCGGAGCCGAGATTGTGCCAACCTTTTGGCCATTCTGAAAGCCTTGTGTTTCATTGAAGAATTTTTGTCAGTAATCCATACTTGATGGGTTTGATGCATGTTATTGAGCAATGGGACGATAGTTGGATCATTTTCATCAAACCAATCTTGGTTTTTCCTTCGAACATATCCTAATGACTCTTTGGCAGAGTCATACACTGCAGTTTTAAACTCTTTCCAAGATGCCTCAATGTCATTCCCACATACAACGGAGGACAGCTTTTCATCAGTAGCAATTTGAAATGAGTGCATTATCTCCTTAACCTTCAACTTGCCTACATCACTTATCTTGATGGAAGAATTACGTTGGTTTCGAACAGGGCGCTTGATTTTCATCCTGACTGTGAAGCAGATAAATTTATGGTCTGACCAACATTCCGCGATGCTGTAAGAGCGTGTGTGTGTATGTATATATATATATATATATATATATATATATATATATATATATATGTGTGTGTGTGTATATATATGTATATATATAGAGAGAGAGATGTATATATATATGTATATATAGAGAGATGTATATATATGTATATATAGAGAGATGTATATATATATGTATATAGACAGAGATGTATATATATATACATATATATTATAGTTATACACTCAGAGAGTAAGCTCAATAGAGATTTAATTATTATTCCAGAGCATTTATAAATAGACAGTAAAAAATCAAATTCCAGCAACTATATATTTATATATTCATCCATGTACAGGTTGACTGTTTCGCTATATCATAGCATCGGCGGTGTGAATAAAGTCCGAAATTGAACCGACTACAATCGAATCGATAGGTAGTAGCTGTAGTGTGCTTTGTGGTGAGTGTTTATATACGACTGTGAATATACAGCACTACATTAACGTAGTGTGTATATAGTTGAATCGTAGTGTGTTTAATGTGCATACGTTGTGTGACGAAATGTTGTCCTTAGACCCTTACTGTCTATTTAAGCTATTTGTGTTTCATCTAGGTATTGGTGCGTTAGAACATACAACATATACATAACGACATACCTGTTCTGCTATTGTTTCTTCTGGGAGTTTCGTTAACCGTTCTTGGGAGAGCTGGAATCTGTTATATGAACACTCAAGACAGGACCCTAGACGATATGAAATTTTATGCATTTATTTCACTCCCAGGTATTCGTCATAGTAGAGAGTATCAACGTCACGTCCGGTCGCCTATTCAGATACTTTCCGGTGCAAACTTGACCAGATCACAGTTGACATGTTTGGCAACCTGTCTAAACATGGCTTCAAATCTTTTGTCCACTCATCACCAGATAGATACATAATTATATAGTCAGATAGATAGATACATACATACATACAGATAATTAGATAAACAAATAGATAGACAGATAAACAGATAATTCACTGCTTCTGTCCGCTATACTCTAACATATCCAACAAGTTCTTACATTGACACCGTCTGTAAAGATATCTAAGAGTTCTTTATACGAGCATAAATACGTAGTCTGAAAGCAGTCATGCGAGACCGGGATGTCTAGCGTGAACATAAGCGTATACTCCCACTTAATTTTTAATTAAAAACAGCTTTTCATTGTACTAAAGTAGTAGCAGGTGATATATTTTCCAAGAATACTTAATCCAAGAGTAGGAAGGGGTGTTTTTGATATTAACAATTAGGTGAACATAAAAGTGCTTGCGGAATTTTTAAGTTTGATTTCAAATGATGTATTTTCAAATAAGCTTTCGTTATAATACCTTTATTTTATAATAGCAGTCCAGCCCGGCTTTGCTCGGGCCCTATGTACTGTTAATAAACTTATGTGCATATATATATATATATATATATATATATATATATATATATATATATATATATATATTAAAAAAGTTGACTCATGTCAGTTTCACCTACATCTAAAATTTTAAGTGTTTAGACCAATAATTGGCGGAGGAGTTTGGTCAACTCTTTAAACTTTCACTTCTTGGCAGCCAATTTTCGCCCAAAAAATTATTAAAAGGCATGTCTAAATACCCTTTATGAAAAATTTCAAATGTTTAGACCCAAAATTGGCTGAATAGTAAGCTAGAGATCGCAGAGGTAAAATCTTTTGAATTTTGACGCCTTGCCAAAAACCGATGAAAAAGCTTGGCCTATGTCTGAATATACTTTATGTAAAATTTAAAATGTTTAGACCAAAAATTGGCTGAGTAATTCTGTAGAGACTGCATAGGTCAATTTTTTAAACTTTAACTCCAATTTTGACGCCTTAACATTTATTGTTTAGGCATCAAATCAAATCAAAAAGTTTGATCCATGTCCAAGTAAGGTACATCTAAAATTTCAAGTGTTTAAACCCAAAATTGGCGGAGGAGTTTGGTAGTCTGACAAGGTCAAACAGTATAAACATTAGAGGCACATTTAAGAAATTTAATCAGATGATACAAACACGTAACTGTTGCAAGTAAAGTTTAGTTTTTAAAAAAAGTTTGTTAGCATTGGAAATATTTTGTGATAATTATAAACTGAAAATCCTAGATCTGGTTAAATATGTGTTGACTCGTAGAAAATTGTAATACTTATATTTCAAGTTGGTTGAGGTGGAATTGTATCAATGTCATTATAATAAACTGGCCTACCCGTGACCCGTTCGGTCAGTATATGTTATAACTAGCTATGGAATAGTGAGTATACAGAATTAATCTATAAAAGTGCTAGTGGTTATACAGAATTAATGTATAAACGCGCAAAAATTTAATACACACGCTCGCGATAACAAACGTGGTGACCAGTGAAAACAATACGCAATTTCGCAAACGCACGCAAAAAATTGAATGAACGCACGCACGAAAACAAACCTGGCGACCAGTGAAAATAGTACGGATTTAATTGGATAATTAGATTAAATGAAAAATATTTTATATAAGAGGAGTATACTCCGTTGAAAAAAATTGAAAATAAAAACAACGAAAAAAATACAAGGAGACATTGTGCATTGTACAGGTCCACCCTGTGTGTGTGTGTGTGTGTGTGTGTGTGTGTGTGTGTGTGTGTGTGTGTGTGTGTGTGTGTTAAGAGTCTTAAAAATATCAGGAAATAATAATTAACTGATTAAGTGATATTTAACGGTGAGATCTTTTCAGATATGTTGTAAGAATTTGGTTTTTAATCTTGAAGGGAGAATACGTGAAGTTATTAGTTCCATCCCGCAAAAGTTTCTTGTGAAATCAGTTGATGCGGTTCATGATCGACTTGAAAAGCTGGTGGTGAATGGTGGTGGCCATATTGAATTTTAAGTAAAAGTCCATGTAATATTCTGTCTTCTCATATTCATTAATTGGAGCAATTATACTTCAAAAATATATTATAGTTATTTTAGAATAGGGAATTACTTTCGGATCACCCTATATATATATATATATATATATATATATATATATATATATATATAGGCAGCATGTTGAGGCAGATGTTGTTACAAAGTAGCGATTCTTTTTGCTTAATTATTTTCCTTTTTACCTTTTCCAATCTCTGGATTTTTCTTTTTATATTTTTATTAAAGTTGTATAAGATGAATCTATATGTTTGTTTTTACATAGCGAGCATTTTCGACTGGAACATCTTCGTCATCATCAGGCAGATTTTACTACGTTTTTTTTTTTTTACTACGTTTGGTGTTAAATGTGCTAAAATTTATATATTTTTTTCATGGTCATCTATTGTGATAGTTAAATTAAATATGTTGCCAATTTTTAACAGGGGGAGATTAATATTAATATTTACATTGTGTTAAATTACATCTACAATATCTTTTACATATTTAGAACTTACGAACCATAAGCATTTTAAAGTGTTTCGACTGCATTCATAATTTATATTATTTATTTGAGATTGGTTCGCCTTTATGTATAAAGCTTCCAGTATTTTTATTCTATTTACATTAGTATATTTGTGTATTTTAACAGAGGAGAGAGTAATATAAATATTTACATAGTATTAAACTACAAAGCAGAATATGTATTGTTGGGATATTATTGCAGATACGTATCTCCCAACAATAACACATTATCAAGTTTATCATTTATTATAAAAAAAAAAACTACAAACCTTGTAATCAGCAACAACACTTCACAGACAAATAACGCGCTAGAAAAAAAACAATGTAATTTATCAATTTAATTGCCCGCTAGGAGAATGTATCTCTGACGCTGCTTTCTACCAAGAATTTGTCACGAAAACAAACCCTCCACCTCTCTGACCAGCTAAATATCACATCACTTAAAAAAACATGGCTGCGATCATTCTAAATTCTGAAAAGTCATGATCAAAATACCAAGGTCGTACACAGCGATACCAATGTAAAGAAACTAAAAATACTGGAAGCTTTATAAAGAGACGCGAAACAATGTTAAATAAATTATATAAATTATTAACACAGTTAGAACATCTTAAAATGCTTAGGTTCGTAAATTCTAAATATGTAAAAAAAACATTGTAAATGCAATTTAACACAATGTAAATATTAATGTTATCCCTACCCTGTTAAAAACTGTCCACATATTTAATATACTGCCCGAATATGTGACTATGACAAAATATATAAATTTTAGCACATGTAATACCAAACGTAGGGAAAAAAACAGGTAATTTTAAGAACATAAATGATATAATCTGCCTGATGATGACGGAGATGTTCCAGTCGAAAGAGCTCGCTATGTAAAAAAAAAACATATGGATTCATCAACAACTTTTATAAAAATATAATAGAAAAAAGCGGAGATTGGAAAAGGTAAAAAATAATCAAGCAAAAAATGTCCGTGCTTTTTAATAATAATAATAATAATAATAATAATAATAATAATAATATATATATATATATATATATATATAAAGTGAACGTGTCTGTGTATCTATCTGTGTATCTGTGTGTCTGTGTGTGTACATTTCCCTACGCAATAACTCTGTCAATTTTAAGTCTACAGACTCGACATTTGATATACAGGGTACTGAGATTTGGGAAAATTGATGTGATCCGTTTTCGGCCAGAAATTGGTCTGTTAAGGGGCCAAAGTTCAACGATTTGACCTTTGAGAACTTTACCAAACTCTTCCGACAATTTTGGGTCTAAACACTTGAACTTTTAGATATAGGTTCCTTGGGCATGGATCTAACTTAATAACTTGATTTGAGCCCAAAACAAAAAATTTTAAGGGCTCATAATAAGAGTCAAAGTTTTTAAAAAATTGATCTCTGCGGTCTCTACCAAATTACTCAGACAATTTTGTCTAAACATTTGAAATTTTACATAAAGGGTATTCAAAGATAGCGCAAGCTTTTCCATCGGTTTGGGTCGAAAATTTTTAATTACCAATATATAAATGTATGTATGTACGTATGTATGTATGTATGTATGTATGTATGTATGTATGTATGTATGTATGTTTGCATGTATGCCCAACACTTTCAACAGAGGCGACGAATTTTCTCAAGATCAGTATCGTTTTGAAGTTCGACCTTTCAGACGACAAATATCGAAAAATTAGCTAAAAACATTAATATCTTCACCTTCAACTGGGCACTTTTCTACATAGGGGTCGCTTTTTTCGCCGATATTTTTGAAAGTCATCCTCTCCTTTCGATTGTCTAGCCTTAATTTTAAAAAATTTCACTTCCGATTTGGCGGTGGTCGTAACAGCATAGACGTCAGGTTTTTTTCCCGTTCTTATATATATATATATGTGTGTGTGTGTGTGTGTGTGTGTGTGTGTGTGTGTGTGTGTGTGTGTGTGTGTGTGTGTGTGTGTGAATAAAAATAAATAAAAATAGCAGCGATGGTTGACGTTATGTTGTTTTGAAAAAAGAAAAACCGAATGAATTTATAAAATGGTGATCATATGATATTAAAAGGAAAAATGCAGAAGAAAACGATCATAGACCACACGTGAAAAGGAAACAGTGTTAGAATCCTACCCATATCGAGAAGGAAACTATAAATGTGTGTGTATGGGAAGGTTGTGTTGTTCAGTGTCTATATATACAATTTTTTTTTACAAGGTAGTCACCACTTATCAAGGCTCGGAAGACACTCAGTACGTTAGTATGGAGATTTAATAAAAGTGTCTATTTAAGGGGGCAGTTTATCAGGTATTTGTTTACGTTGGGCTTGAAGACATTTAGGTTGTAGTCAGGTGGGAAGCATGCAGACGGAACAGAGTTCCACAGGCGTGCAGTTCTAAAAAAGAAGCTTTGTTCATGGAATCTACGTTTTGATTTAGGCACAGATAAAAAGTGGGGAAAATTTTTGACAGTGTTTTCAGCTAGACGGGTGTTTTTCGTAAAAGATTGGCGAGGAGGGACGAGAGATTGGAGCTCAGACGAGCACCTAGCATTGAAATAACGATAAAACAAAGATAGGCTCACAACGTCTCTTCTGTAGGAGAGAGGCTGTAGGGAAGAGAAAAGAGCATCCCCCACCAAGCTACAAAGTCTATTTTGTACTTTGATAAGGCAGGATAGGCTGTTTTTAGCAGCTCCTGCCCAGATATGGCAGCAGTATTCCATCCTTGGACGTACTTTGCTTTTATACAGATAGAGAATTGCATCAGTAGTGAGATATCTTCTGGAGTGGTAAAAGGATCCCACCATCTTTCCAGCGATCTTGGCAAAAGACTTGATGTACGTGTTCCATTTCAGATCAGGAGTAAAGGTCAAGCCTAGGAGCTTGTCAAAACATGGGGCCTCACCCAGACGAGAGCCATCCATCACAATTGATGCCAGATGGGGATCAGAGCGTTGATGATGTAAAGATAGGAGTTTGGTTTTAGATGCATTAAAGGTAACCAGCCACGTCTTCCCCCACTGAACCACGCGCTCGAGATCAGAGGAAAGAGAATCAGAGAGAGCTTTGTCATTTACGGCCTTTGATGTGTTTTTGTAGATGGTCATGTCATCAGCATAGATGTCAACGAATGATTTAAGTATTTGTTTAGGGTAATCATTGATGTAGATCAGGAAAAGAGTTGGGCCCATGATGGACCCTTGAGGGATTCTAGCATTAATACTGCGAGCCTCTGATTTTTGTCCATCGACCACTACTCTTATGAGCCTATCGGAGAGAAATGATTTAATGATTGAGAAAACATTTCCAGTTATACCGTAACTGGAAATCTTGTGAAGTAGGCCTTGTCGAAGGTCTTTGATATGTCTAGAGCAATTGCCCTAGAAAGGAAGCCTTAGTCAAGAGATTAACTAATCCTATGAGATATAACCGTTAGCACATCTGCGGTAGATCTTGCAGAACGGCCACCATATTGCGTGTCACTAAGAAGGTTATTTCTGGTGAGGTGGTTGACTCTTTCTCTATTTAATATGGATTCCGGCAACTTACTCATAACACACAGGAGACTTATTGTTCTGTACTGAGAGGGAGATGACTTATCACCTGAATTCTTAAATACAGGGCAGGCATACTAATGGGTTTTTCCAGGGTGTTGGAAAGCACTTTTTAAGGCAACGCTTAAACAGTTTCGTAAGTATGGAAGCAAGTTCTGGTTGAAGCATTTTTAACAATATAATTGGGATACCATCAGGGCCAGTAGCTTTACTGGAATCAAGGTTCTTGATTAGCTTGGCGACCTCATGCACAGATATTTGTATGTTACCTAGCGTGTTTCTGTTATAGGAGAAAATATGAGGAGTTGATGGCCTTCGACGCATAAGGTAGAATTAGCTGAAAAGTTCTTGGCAAATAGTTTGGCCTTATCTGATGCTGACGAAATAAACTCAGGTCCATTGATAATGGTTGGGATAGAAAGCACACTTCTGTTCAGGATCCTATTTGTTATTTGCCAAAACTGGTGGGAACCAAGCCGCTGCTCAGCTACTTTGGATTTAATGGACTGAGCATATAGCTCTCTTGCATTTTTTATTACTCTTTTACAGATATGAATGTACGGAAGCTATCCCAGTCAGCCATAGAGTATCGATATACAGTACGGTGGAGGGGTACGTCTGGTGATTTATTACATTTCATTTTTATCTTAACTGATTCGACGGAGTGGTCGGAGGATCCTAGAGGAAAAAGAACGGAACATGAACATAGCTCAGGAGAAGTGGAGAGAAAAAGGTCTAGAAGGCTTGCATACTCACCTGTAGTATCGGGCACACGGGTGGGCTTGCGAACAATCGGAGTGAGGTCATAAGCAATGGCAAAATCATGACAAAACCTCCCCCTCATCGTCTGTCTTATTTGAGTGGGTCAACCACTCCACGTTATGGACGTTGAAGTCACCACAGATGTGGATTTTATCCGAGGGATGTGCAGACAGGATCTGGTCTATTTTCTCAGATATACTCTTAAAGATAGTAACTCCGCTATTATGGGGCCGATAGAGGACAAATATAAATGCAGTGGTGTAAGCAAGTGCAACCCGAAAGCACATATAAGGTAAATTAAGATCTTCTCTAAAGATATCCCTGCCGCACGGGAAGCCATCTTTAATGTAGGCACATATTCCATGCCCATGGCGGTCTTGAGGGTCAGATTTAGATATTAAGTTAGAGTATCCGTTAATTATGAACTCATCTAGGGAAGTGGTCGGCCCTATTCCAGTTTCGCTTAGAAAGAATATGTCCGGTTTTGTCTCCTGTAATTGGGTTTCAACCTCTGGAAGGTTGGAACGTAGACCCCTGATATTGGAGAAGGAGACATGGTAGTAAAGGTCTACGTTGGAAGATGGGGTTCCAGGTTACTACTACTACTACTACTACTACTACTAATAATAATAATAATAATAATAATAATAATAATAACATAAAAGTGTTGATTAAGACGCTTAGTTACTATTAACCCACCTAAAAGAATAAGATTCTACTTTTTTAGGTGATTACTTTGAAAACTTTTAACATATTATCGCGACCTCTTTTTTTTTTCACAATTCGCAATTATAATATTTTGTTTTGTAAGAAGTAAAATTCTCATTAGAATTCTGCACACTATGCTAATCCACCAGAAAATACAAATATGATTTTACATTTTCAAGCGATTACGTGTAAACAGCCCGAAAAAAAATAAAGATAGCAACAAAAAGCCGGTTTTGCATATAAAGTTAACGGACCAGACAGCGTTTTAAGGGTGTAGTCAATTTTGTTTGTTTTAAAATCTTAGTCATGTTAATGTTCCTGATCAAAATTTAATATCAAATATATCATTGCGAATAGTCATACAAAACCCGCCTTTTTTTTCGTAGTACTAACCCTAAGTCTGGTTAGTAATGCGAAAAATAAAGCGATTACGAGTGGTATAATTACATAGTCGGTCAGACTTAAGATTAGTGGTAAAAAAATTGGTTAATGTATGGAGTATTGCTGTCACATTTGGGCTGGTGCATCTGCTACTAGTCTCTCGCTCCTAGACAAGGTTCAAAAGAGAGTCGCAAATCTGATAGGCCCTGAACTGGCATCTAAGCTTCAGCCTATGTCCCATCGACGAAATGTTGCATCCCTCTGCGTGTTCTACAAGTATTTTAATGGTGAATGGTCTGGCGAACTGCTGACACTTGTGCCCCCACAACGCAGACACCTTCCACAAACCCGACAGGCAGCTAAATCTCAATCCACGCAGTAGAGATCCCTAGATGTAAAAGATCTTTCTACTCCAGTAGTTTCTTTCCCAGAACCGCTAGACTCTGGAATTCCATTCCAGGTCCCTGCTTCCCCAACTGTACTAACATGCAGAAGTTCGAGTGTAACGTGAACCGACATCTTGCTGCCCAAATCCCTACATAGTGCCTCAGTAGTTGTTGCCCCTGATAGTAGCCCCCTACACCAAAGTGGCAATGTGCCTTGTTTGGGGTGAAAATGTAATTTAAAAAAAAAACTGCAATAAAAGTAAGAATGGCCCAAGAAAATGAGGTTTATTTACGCTAAATTTCAACCTACTCTAAATTCTACAACTATTATTTGTTTTCTTTTTCATTGTGTTCACACATAATCGCCTAAAAATGTTGAATCTCATTAAGGGGGCGATTTTTATGTCCAGATCATTTCTTTTTATAATTTGATAAATTTCTAAACGTCTATACTTTTACTATATTATCACCAATTTTGATTAACTCATTATGAGATTTTTATACGTGATTTTCATTCGTTGCAAAAAAATAAAATAAATAAATGTAATAAAACATAGGATTATTCAAAGATGACCACTCCAGACAATACGAGGGCGTCAGCAAAATTAAAAATAAAACTTATTTAACTGTGAACTGTTAGAGGGTGTTGTATTGACTTTTATCACCTAAGTGCTAAAATAAGTCTTTTATAAGGCAATAAAAGTAAGAGAACTCTTTATTATTTATGTTTGCCATAATTTACCAATAAAATGATTTAATCACAGTTCCGCGTCCGTTACTTTCATGTTATAAATAAATATTTTTCTGATAAATATGTTTGTGTCTTTATAATTTCTAGGAAAATGAAATAAAAGAATCGTTTGGGAATCGAAAATGAAAAACAAATTTTTCGATTCCGATACCCCCAAAAGTTCCGATTTTTCCTATTCCGATTAATCGTCCCAACACTAATATACTTTTATATATATATATATATATATATATATATATATATATATATATATATATATATAGTGTGTTTATTATACAAACAATATTGGTTACATATTAGCATACATGTTTCAATAGAGTCCCAAAAAGAATCGAAATTGAAGGGGGGGGCCAAGATTACATCGGTTTTCATAAGATATTTGTGCGATCTACATTCTAGGGAAAATTGGTGTGTATACTTTGTCAATGTGAGCAGTAGGTTTTTTTTTTTTTTGGTAGGTGCTGAGCGGAAGGGAGTGGGGGTGGAGGAGTTCTGTTTCCCGTGTTTAAGCTGTCATTAGTTGGGAAGTGTCAGATGATTATTTTAACTTGGCGGTTATTAATTGCCCTTGATTTAAAATCTCCCATATCTTAGGGGTTTTTATGGTTGTATATCTTTTATCGGTGGCGACTTTTCTTTTGAAAAGTGTTATATTTATTAATTCATTCATTTTCTTATATTTTTATATCTCGTTTTTTATTCGTTCATTCGTTTTTAGTTTCCTAGTTTTCAGAGTAGGGATAAGAGAAGAAGAAAGTTTGACGAAGACAGTTTGAAGTGTTAGAATTCTATTAGTCTGGCGATTATTTATCTTGCTTAGATCTAAAGTACTTTTATATTAATTTCGTATCTACTACCTATATGCTATGTTGTTTTTTATGGTTGTCCGTTCTTTACTACTGCCAACTTCCTTTTGACAAATGTTTTTTTTATTAATTTTATATATTTATTTACTTTTGTATTCTTCACTGTTTTTCATTCTTTCATGTGTGTGTTTTTTTTTAGTTTTTCGGGTTCCTTATTTATTTACTTATTTGTTTGTTTATATATAAGATTTACACCCTTATGGTCGAGTTATAGTTATTTTAAGTGGATATATGGGCTTATCGATTAGATTTAAATAAATGGGGTGTATTGGTAGTTATATTTTTCCCTAATCAGTGATGTTTGGGGTAATTATTGTGGCAACCTTATTTTTTAGGGTTGTCATTTTTTTATTCTGGTAGTTAAATCTTTCTCTAATACTATAATATGTATATATTTGATAGGTTAATATGTTTAGTTCTAGGGGTTGGGACTATCAACATGTAAATGGGTGCATGAATAGCATAAATTTATTCGTCTTTGTTGAGTGTTTAGTTCATATAGTTCCCTGGTTAGAGTGTTAAGTTATCAATTAGGGTTAATTATGTGGTTGGTTTCCTAGTGTAGCGTTGTTTTTTGATAATAGTTCCTGTAGGTACATATCAACATTCACATTAAAGACGATCCATAGACTATTTTAGTTAAACGTTTTCGAATGTTTAATTAGTAAGTATGTAAAGTGCACTCACTTTAATATTGGTGGTAAACTATGTTGCTGTTCAGTTAGTTTGGTATAAGTAGCAGAGTTTTGAGATGGAGATGGAGGATAACTAACAGGATGGTCCTTACCTTAAAATTAACTATGTTGCTTTATGTTAGCGTCTTCTTCCATGCTTAGGTGAGTGTCGTTATTAATAAGGAGTATGTTGGTTTATAGTGAGTATTAATTAGTGGTGCATAGGGACCATTTTGTATACGCTTTTCTTTTATCTTTGTTCATTTATTGATTAATTAATGTATTGGGTGTAAGGGGTGTTGAGTTTATGGTTACTACTGTGGGGTTCACTATTGGATTTTTATTGTTTATTTAAAGCGTATCAACCAAAGTGCTTGCAGTTTATAGCCGATTCAACTTTTACATTTAATAATTTATCCCAGTCCTAAAAACTAAGAATCTTATATTTCTCCGCTAAACATGGGTAAGTGGGTGAAGTTAGTGAACTATATGTTCTATCTTTACTAAGAATTTTCCAATCGATTGAAGGTGTTTTATTCGCCTCGATTAGCCTTTTGTGCCTGATGTTTTCCTTCAATTCTGTAAGGTTTGGGGTTTTACGTTTCGGGGTCTGCCAGCTGACGGAACGAAATAAGGGAGTAAAATCGCAATCGAGAGATTCTGCAATCTGTCATGAATAATGTCTTGGAAAGAGCACAAATATTCGAAGCTGGAAATGGGCAACATTTAAAAGAAATTATTTTCCAAACATAAATATTGTTTGAACTTTGCATATTTTTTTTAATTTTTCCAATGTCTTAGTCACATTAAAATTACAAAAACGATATCAAGAAGAATAAAGAATCTAGTAAAGTTCAAAATCCTTTAGTGACTTTTTGAATACCCTATATATATTCGCAATACAGAAAAGAAGCAGAAGAGAAAGTTTAATGATTTTCGTAAAAATTTTAGTCATTATCAGAATAGTGAGTCCTCTTGTGGCTGGACAAATCAATTTGGGATCTGAATAATCGAAGGCATTGGTCACATTGTATTGTTGCGGTTGGTTGGCTCTAAGTGCCCTTTGTTGCTGTTTAGTTATTAAATTGGCTCTTCTATTTTCTTCGAATTGGTTTGTACCCATTTTGAGTCTGTTCTTACATTCATGTCTGCTGTTCGATGGGGCTTCAAAGGTGTTTGGGTCTTTATTGGCCTCGCCTAGAGATTTCTTCAGTTGATCTTTTAATCTAAGTAGAAAGCGGCCTCGGGGTCGATTTCCTGCATTTAGTTGACTGAAGAGCACTTGTTTTGACAGTCTAGTGTCCTTCATGTGAGTCACATGGCCAGACCATCTCAGTCAGTGTTTCATGATCAAGGCCTCGATGCTAGTGACGTTGGATCTCTCAAGAACAGTTATGTTGGACACATAATGGTCCTACTTAATCCGCATGGTGGTCTGCAGCTTTTTTATTGTGGAACTGTTCAAGTTTCTTTTTAAGTCTTTACTGTAGATGGCCCAGGTAGATCCTGTTCTTGAAGACTCTGGTGAACAGTCTTCCAAAAGCGGTGTGTCCTGCCTGTAGTCAGTTTTCGGTTTCTTTCGATGAGTTAGCTTGAGTGGAAAAGTACGGGAAGTGCTCAACGCATTCTATGGTGGTGCCATTCATGGTGATGTTGAAGTCTTGCACGGCTTCTCCTGGCAGGGGTTGGGCCAGTATTTTTGCCTTGGTCTTGTTAACTGTTAGGCCAAAGTACGAGTACGCGGCGTGAAAATTGTCCACTTTGCTGAAGTTCATCTGGGGATTGGGCTACGGCGTTGTTGTCGGTTGCGTATTGTAGTTCCGTCACTTTGATGGTGTTGGTCATTCGTCTTGATTTTAATCTGGGCAGTCTGAAAATTCTTCTATCAAACCTGAACTTGATATTAGGAATATGTATTTTTGTTGTTCTTTGGATTTTTCCTGCAATTGGCGGTCACAGAAAACCATGTCAATGGTTCCTCTGGATGGGCGGAAACCATACTGGGATTCAGGCAGGATATCTTAGTAGGTTTAACATTATACGGGCCAGAATCTTCCCTACTATTGATAGTAACGAAATCCCTCTATAATTTCCACATTCTCTTCTATCTCCCTTTTTGAAGATGATAACGAGAGCATCTTTCCAGTCACTGAGGACCTGTTTTATCGATCCAAGTTATGACAACAGGACCATTGTCAAAATCCTTAAAATGCATCGCTGGACTGACACGCATAACAGGGACGTGCCTAGGATGATGAAAACAAAGTTTCCAGTCATGGTGTGGTTTCAAGTGAGGGTCACATCATGCCACCTCATATCTTAGAAAACGGTTTTAAAGTCAACACCAAAGTGTACCTGGATTTGCTGAAGAGTGTGGTGATCCCATGGTGCAATTAAGTGACAGCTGGCACGTAAGGAAAATTGTACTGCGCATGATTAGCGCGGGCGTCATTAGCTTAAGAATAGAAAGATAAAATGTCTTAAGCTCGAAACCTGACCGACACAAGACAAAAACGTGTCTTATGCAAATTGAGACGCGGTCGGGTTTGGCTTATAAAAAGTCAGCATTTCTTCAGTTGAAGTCGATTTCGTTTTGTCGGCTGGACATCGGCACGGTGTACTTTGCAATCTGGTGTCAGTTGCAGAAAGCTTGTTGGTGATGAATAGGACGGATTTTTGTAACGTGTGCTTCGATGCGGTGAACTTCGCGATCTGAAACTCATTCTTCTTTTTTCTTTAACTCAAACATTCAACGTTTAGATGGCTGACCCGGGTGTGGCAGCCGAACTCAGCGCCGGCCTACAAGTCTAAAGAGACCCAGACTTGGTTTCAGAACGAATACTACAACGTTGTATCCTTCTCTCACTGCCTTCAACTTATATTCCTTGATGGAGATTCTGTTATGAATCGAAATATTGAATTTGATTTTAATAAAATAACGTGTTTGTTTATTTAAAAAATGTTGCACTTGTTTGATCCTTAAACCGTTAAACTTTAAATTTCATATCAACAGTGTTTTTAACACATTAAACTTTATCATTTTACAATACACGCCAAATAAGCGTTCTTCTACTCAATCGAATATTACTCAACTAAAACATTTGAGATCGACGTGCCAAACATTACCGCAACCAACCTAGTAAAGTAAATAATTAAAAAAGAAAAAAAAGCAAGTTATATTCCTTGATGGAGATTCATTTATGGATCAAAATATCGAATTTGTTTATCAAAAAGAATACTCGGCACTTGTTTGGTCTTTAAATCGTTAAACTTTATATATATATATATATATATATATATATATATATATATATATATATATATATATATATATATTAGGTTGACTAGAAAGATCTTTCAGAATTTTTAACTTTGATTTCAAATGATGTATTTTCAAATAAGTTTTCGTTAAAACTTTTACATTATATATCATTTTAAATAGCGTTTTCCTCTGCATCTAATCATTTAAATTACAATAGTTTAAAAAAAAATTATCTCATCTTTTCAGAACGTTGAATACAAGATGGAAAAAAGCAAATTCAAACCATTTTCTAATTTCAATTCAAGGTAGGCCGAAAAGTTGCTGAAACATTTCGCGATATCAACGAAACATTGTGCACAGGAACCACTGTTGAACGCACAGCACGATGATGGTTTAAGAAATTTTGTGGCGGCAAAGAGAGCCTTCGAAGTTCATAAACGTAGTGGTCGGCCATCGGATATTGACAACGATCAATTATAAACTTTAGTGACAGCAAATTTATGCACAACTATTCGAGAAGTGGATTCTGAATTAGTCATAACGTATACGATGATTTCCAACCACTTGAGATATATTGGAAAGACAAAAATACTTGATAAATTGGTTCCCTACGAATTGAACGACAACCAAAAGAAACGCCGTCATAAAGTATTATCTGCCATTCTTTACGCAACAAGAATGGCCTGTTTCTCAACTTGGTTGTGAATTACGATGAAAAGTGCGCTCTTTACGACAAATTAAATTTTAAGTTAAAAATCGTAAGAACGTTCTTGTTAACATAATGATGACTATCTGAAACGCATAAAAACCCGAACATATGTGTGTGTTTATCCTTTTCGGATAGTATCAGTTATTACCATTGCTAATTTAAATATTTTATATCAATAGATCAACAGTATACACATTAGAGCCAAATTTCGGAAATTTAATCAGATGATACAAACACATAACATGTTTTAAGTAAAGTCTAGTTTTAAAAAAATCAGTTAGCATTAGAAATATATTGTTGTATTTAAACAGAAATAGCGTGGGTGTGATTCGTAGAAATTGTAATACTTATATTTCAGGTTTAGTTGAGGTGGTATCATATCAATGTCATTATAATAAATTACTAAAGGAAAATTGCGGTCACATATAATTTCCTCGTTGTAAGTCTGTAGGATTTCGTATTACATCAACTCGGTTACGCTACAAAACTACACACTCTCACACATCCACAAGCACACACACACACACACACACAAACACACACACACACACATATATATATATATATATATATATCGGTTACGCTACAAAACTACACACTCTCACACATCCACAAGCACACACACACACACACACACACACACACATATATATATATATATATATATATATGACTACTTCGTTTAATCACATAAATTAATATACGAAAGTATAATTTTATTCTTAAACTTTAAGTATTTACTTCAACAGTGCTTAATACATAGGTAGAGCTAGATAGTAATATATATATATATATATATATATATATATATATATATATATATATATATATATATATTAATATGGCCGTGAAACTGAATATGTTAATGCTTCAGATAAACGATTTTGAGGACTGGTTTCTTCTGTAGAAAGTAAATGTTTATAAAGACGCCTAATATATATATATATATATATATATATATATATATATATATATATATA